>NC_084527.1:16820000-16917500 GCF_024500275.1 Phycodurus eques | reverse complement strand
TGTATTATGCTGTTTTTTCTATTGACTTATTTTGAGGTAACGATTATAAAGCTTGCGGGTGTCATGTTTTTGGAAAAAGAATTATGATATTTCGCAAAATGCACTGCCTTGTGCTATTTGCGTTGCTGACCATTTTTATTTTTACTCCACATTTTAATGGTGACTGTCTACACTTGTACATAAAATTTATGCCCAGTAAATAACATTACATTCTTTCTACATTGTAATGTTTATAATACTAAAAGGCAATCTTGAATTTGCCTGATAAAGAACATTCAGCAGAACAGAGTTTTGAAGTTGAATCTTTTGTGCAACAGTCATTTTCGTTAAATGCCAGGATTTTTTATTTTTTTTTTGTGTCGCAATGCAAGTCTACTATTAAATGAGGCTCACATTCACAGTATATAATTAGTGTTCTTTAAATGTTATATGTATAATTAATAGTGGTCAGTGTGTGCACAACTCTCAGATGGCAAGTGCTTCAACCTCATAATGTGGTCATAATTGGAGCCAAACTACTTTGGCTTATAGAATTATGTGCTGAGCAAGGCTTTCTAACACTTTCATTTTGTCTTTTCCTCTTCCCTCTCATATCTATCTTCAGTATTATTTCCCACCGTTGTCTTGGCTCCTTGATGTGGCTTTGCCCAACTATCCAGCTGCAGTCAATCACCCTCTTCAATACTCTTATCACACAAATCCATTCAAAGCGTCCCTCACAGACACTTCACTTTTCTGTTTCTGGCTTCCTCTCTGCAAGCTCTCCTTGATTTACAAAAGGAGACCGGCTAGTTCATAACTACACGGGAGCCCTTTTAGCTCTCCTGTTACAAGAGGTATTGCAGCTTTTTTTCGCTGAGTGGCTGTTCATTGAGGCACTTGTGGCCTAAATTTTGATAAAGCATGTTAATTCTATACCCCAGTTGGGCAGGGACTACAACATTCAGCCCCACCTGATGAAAATTTAACAAGACTCCTGAAAACAAGCGAGCAAGTGGGCTTTTGAAAGGCTAAATATTATGGCTATGCATGTGAATACACTGGTTTATAATTTTTTCTTTTATGAATTTTGTCTTGTATGTATAATATGGCCGGCACGGTGAGACGACGGGTTAGCACATCTGCCTCACAGTTCTGAGGACCATGGTTCAAATCCCGGCCCCGCCTGTGTGGAGTTTGAATGTTCTCCTCGTGCCTGGGTGGGTTTTCTCCGGGCACTCCGGTTTCCTCCCACATCCAGAAAACATGCGTGGTGGGTTGATTGAAGACTCTAAATTGCCTGTAGGTGTGCATGTGAGTGCTGTTGTTTGTTTCTATGTGTCCTGCGATTGGCTGGTGACCGGTTCAGGGTGTACCCCGCCTCCCGCCCGAAGATAGCTGGGATAGGCTCCAGCAGCCCGTGACCCTAGTGAGGATAAGCGGTAAAGAAAATGGATGGACGTATACCTTTGACCTGAACATTAAAACACAAGTTTAAAGAGTGGTGTGAGGTTCGTTAAATTGTCTGCATCCTCTCAAATTTGGTACATTTTGGAGAGGTTATTTTTAGCCACCGGACCTACTGTTACTGGACTCCTTCCACTTGTTTATATGCTTATATTACTTAACATGAATCAGTTGGCTGGAGTTTCTTAATTTTGTTGCAGTTGACTTGTATTTTTGAATGTGAAGAGTTTTTAGCTCTGGGGCTCAGGCACTGTTTGTCTCTCTTATCTTTCTTGCGGCTTTTTTAAATTTACAGTCCAGTTAATATTAAATTGTTTCCAGAATTGTTGTGATATTATCTTGCATTTTTCCTGTTCCACACTAGGGCTTCAGCGATTGAATATTTTTAGAATCCATTATTTTATTTGACCTATTATCCCATTGATTATTAGAGTCAACTATAAAAATGGATTTTGGATTATTTAAACAACAAAATGTACGGTGAGGTGCAGATATTGTTGTTGTCCACTTGTGGTTGACAACCTCACATTCACAATTTATTGCTACACATACTGTTGCTTGAGTCTGCAGTGACATTAGTCTGTGGGGGAAAACATGACCACTGTCAAGCTTCGAGGCACCGATTTTGCATTGACGTTTTTTTGTAATCAAATTATTTGAGTTATTTGATTACTTAACAGGTACACCAAAATTCAATTAACAATTGACAACTATTTATTAATCAGTTAATCCTTTATTGATGGAAATGTTTTAATTCAGCCAATTTCAATTATGTGAATTAGTTATACACTTGGCACTGAGTGGGATTTGATCCCACACCCCCTGCATGAAAGTCATCTACAGCATTGGTTCTCAACTGTTGGCACCAATTTTCCTGTTGTCGCTAAGTCATGACCCACTTTTACAGAGGTTATGAACAATTAAAAAACAGTGTGAAAACATAGCTTTTAAAAATATTTATATCTAGGCTTTACATGCTCAGGATTTTTGGGGCCAATCAGCGAGTTTAAAAAAACGATAACCGATCACCAAGCCGAGCACAAGATGGAGCAATGTGTCTATTTAAATCACTTGTTCATTTACTGTATATACTTGTGTACTGTATGCTGAGTATCTTCAAAAATATTCTCTCACATTTAAGACAAAAGGTAAAACATTAATAACCTCTAGAGGGCATTCAAGGATTGGCCACTGACATAACTTTTCAGTCGGGTCAAACCAACATTACAACGTGACGGAAATAATGGGTGCTAACTTAGTGTAATTAAATTACTTCGCACACTGAAATTTTAGAGCATGATTCTACAGAACGCTGGCACCTTTACGTACAACCTTTAAGGCTTCTTTATACTTGTGCGGGCAGCGACCGCGCTGGCATCACTGCAGCTATCCCACGTGCAGTTTGCCTTTATACTCTAGCGCAACCCATGCACGCAGTATTGAAAATGTACTGCAGTTCTCCTCCAAGTCGGCGATGTCGCTACGGCTGGTATTGGCTACGACAACACAGGGTGGAGTTTCCTCTGCATTTTTTGGCCATTTCCGGGAGCCGTTTTTAACTTTCCTTTCCGTAACAAGGAACAAAACAACAACAATGACGACCGTAGAACAGTGTCTGCTAGAACAAATGGACCTAGATGATCACATATGTTTAATTATGCTGTGAAATCGATCAAGAAGGCGGCGGCGTAGGTGGTATGTGGAACCAAGGGGAACGCTGAGTATGTCACCACAGCATGTGACTAAAACGGACCAATCACGTGAGATGATCTCCGCGGCATTCTCTGCACATCAACAATTTTTGCTGTGTGCGTGTCAAGTGACGCATAGGGGGGCGCGGGCACGCGGGGAGGTCGAGAGGGGTCGGTGGGAGCCGGGGCCGCGTGGCCCAATTCGTCAGTCACGTGATGCAATGCGGGCGTTGTCGGCCGCGCGAGCATAAAGAAGCCTTTAGTGCTAGCACTAGCTAGCGAGGCTCCAGAACATTTTGTTGCCTGCTTGCGAGCCATATCGTATTAAAAGTACGTGAACATGCCTCAAGCAGTCCATGAATGGAAGATACTCTCCCGAGCGTCCATGATGACCACCACGTTTTTCCTTATTTTATTTTATTTTTTTCTCTTTCTCTAGTGTTGTTGTTGTCATCGCCATGGTAACGAGTGTATCCGGTCGTGTTTGAGTTGACAAGATAAAACCCAGTGATCGTAAAAGACGGGATGTGGTGGCATCGGAATACAAGATTTTTTTTGTAGTAGTCTGATATAGTGCAATCGTGAAAGACCACATTTGTCTTGTAGTCTGATCCAGGAATTACGAGTTGTCTGTCTAAGACGTGTTGTCTGTCCCACACCGCTGACATGTTTTTTTTTTTTTTAAATAACTTGATTGACGGTCAGATATTTATAGTAGAAAGTAAAAAAAACACGTGACAAGGCTGAAAATAAACAAGCTTTTGGATTCAAATATACTGTACACGATAGCGACACGGAGTAAATGTCTTTTGCGGAGCCGATCAATGACGTCATTGATCAGATTGGCGAATTATGACATTAAAACCGATCAGCAGATCAGCATAAAATGCTAATTATCGGCCGATACCGATCAAGCCGATCAGATCGGTGTAAAGTCTATTTATATCATATTTTAAACTATAACTATAGTACATGTTAAAAGTGCCTTTTGGAGCACTTTAGGCTGAACAGGAGAACTGCATGCACTAAATTTACTTACTTGGTACTGATCTCTTCTTTTTCGGAAATGCATACCATAAGAACCGTAACAGTTTGACAATCTGAACTCTGAATTGTTATGCTATAAAAATACCAATGGCATTTTTTAGGTAATAGGTTGTTTAAATGCCACTGGAAGTTGCGTTTACATGCCAAGTAATAAAATTTCTGGCGCATACCTGTCAATATAATGTTATTTCCTAAATAAAGGCAAGCCCGACCTGGGATGCATGTTAAGTATCTCACTGCTCCTAACCCAAATTTGTTTGCACGTCGATGAGTGTGCACGTCGGAACAGGTCAACCCTTACCCCCCAAACGTGTGAGGCGAAGCTGCTATGATATCTGACAAAATGAGGGAAATTGTGTTGTCACCTTTATTTGGTTGTTATTAGTTATTTATTTTGGTTATTATTATTAGTACCACATTGGACTGGTTGACTGAAACTCTCTTATCTTAGACATTCTTTCCTCCCATACCCCAAGAAATACAAGTGCTGCTGCAACTTTGTAGATTGCAGCTTTAAGTGGGTGCAGACTGAAAAGTAGTTTGTTTTAAGTGGAGTAAGGTTGGAATTAACCTGTCAAGTATGTGTTGGAAGTAGACACATCTAGTGGTAAAGTGATTTATTACAACTAACTCAACACAGCTCATAGCTATTGGGGTCCTCAGATGCCTGGTAAAATGTAGTGGAAACCCCAAACAGCCTGCAAGATCTTTTTTCGTGTTCTGCTTGTGGACTATCTGGAAGCACAGGGGTCCATCGTTTGTAATAACTAGACTTTACCTAAACACACACTGTCTATTTGCACCAATCTCCTCTAAATCACCTTTTTTTGTTGTGTGTTTGTCCCAGGTGGTACCATGGCAAGTTAGATCGAACCATTGCTGAGGAGCGGCTACGCCAGGCCCGAACGCATGGCAGCTACCTCATTAGGGAGAGTGACCGCCGGCCCGGTTCTTTTGTCCTGTCTTTCCTCAGCATGACGAATGTGGTCAACCACTTCAGGTATGTTTCCACGCATGCAGCATGGACGGGGAAATGGATAGTCAAAGTATGGCTCTCCAGCAAGCCCATTCAAATTGTTTTAGAAAAAGGTTTGGGGCACTTTTTTTTTTCTTATTCTTATTTTGTTTTTATTTATTCTAAAGGTGTATTTCAGTACTGTTGTCCAAAATCCCTGGCATTTAGGACAACACTCTGTTTTCAATTGCCATTGATCCATAAATAAAGTTTAAGTCTACATTAGTGTCTGTCACAGAAATAAACCAAACTACCAAATAACTTAAAAATCCGCTAAAAAATGAACACATTCAAATAAAATATATCTAAGCGGTATGGAAAATGGATGGCTGGATATTACTGGAAACCCATTTCTGCCATATAATCATGCAAGTTTTTGAGAATCCCATATAACAGGTTTTTATGTACATATGTACGCCTGACAATGTAAATACTAAGTCTGAATATAAAAGGATGTTGTGGGGCTGTCCTGGTTGACACGCCCCTGCAACATCGCGTGGACATCGGGGACAGTGCCTCTGAATTGGCAGACTGGGGTGGTGATCCCCCTTTTAAAGAAGGGGGACCGGAAGGTGTGTTCCAACAAGAGCGGTATCTCACTCCTCAGCCTCCCTGGTAAGGTCTATTCAGGGGTGATGGAGAGGAGGGTCCGTCAGGAAGTCGAATCTCAGATTCAGGAGGAGCAGTGTGGTTTTCGTCATGGCCGTGGAACAGTGGACCAGCTCTACACCCTCGAGAATCAGCACCTCCAAATCTGAGACAATGGTCCTCAGTCGGAAAAGGGTGGCGTGCCCTCTCCAGGTTGGGGATGAGATCCTGCCCCAAGTGGAGGAGTTCAAGTGTCTTTGGGTCTTGTTCACGAGTGAGGGAAGAATGGAACGGGAGATCGACAAGGGGCTCGGTGCAGCGTCTGCAGTGATGCGGACATTGTATCAATCCGTTGTCGTCAAGAAGGAGCTAAGCCGAGAGGCGAAGCTCTCGATTTACCGGTCGATCTACTCTCACCCTATGGTCACGAGCTGTGGGTCGTGACCGAAAGAACAAGATCCCGGTTACAAGCGGCCAAAATGAGTTTCCTCCGCAGGGTGTCTGGGCTCTCCCTTAGAGAGAGGGTGAGAGGGTCGGTCATCCGGGAGGATCTCAGAGTAGAGTCGCTGCTCCTCCACATCGAGAGGAGCCAGATGAGGTGGCTGGGGCATCTGATTCGGATGCCTCCCGGACGGCTCCCTGGTGAGGTGTTCCGGGCATGTCCCAACGGGAGGAGACCCGAGGGACGACCCAGGACACGCTGGAGAGACTACGTCCTTCGGCTGGCCTGGGAACACCTCGGGATCCCACCAGAAGAGCTGGATGAAGTGGCTGGGGAGAGGGGAGTCTGGGCGTCCCTGCTAAAGCTACTGCCCCTGCGACCCGACCTCGGATAAGCGGTAGAAAATGGATGGATGGATGGATGGATAAACAAGTTATGGTTTGCATTGAAGGATGTAGGCTTTTCTAATTAAGTATCAATGACTTTGTCTTTGACTCATAGCATTGGTGTGAGGCCATGAAATAATTATTGCCGGGGGGGGGGAGAGAAAGCCCCCCCCTTAAGGAATTATAATCATCAGGTTAATTACCTGACACCTATGCCTCAAATGGTTGATGTGCTTAGATGGCCCTTGAATCAAACTGGTAATTTCAGTTGAGCTGCTCTCAAATGGACTACATCTGCAGCTTTTTTTGTTTTGTTTTAATATACCATTGCAAACATTCACTGCATATGGTATATTTCAGATTATAGTATTGATTCTGCCACATTTCTTACATAAACAAGCAAACTGGTAAACTTAGTTATACTCAGTGATGAGCTGACGTTTCTCATTGTTTTGTCTTCTCTTTCCAGGATAATTGCCATGTGTGGGGACTATTACATAGGCGGGAGGCGGTTTTCTTCCTTATCAGACCTAATTGGTTACTACAGTTACGTGTCTTGCCTGCTCAAAGGAGAAAAGCTGCAGTGGCCTGTGGCCCCTCCAGAGGTTAGACTGTAGTCTAGTGCTGAAATATTGTTAACATTGTGCAAGAATATCAGAAGAGAAAATTTGAGCTAAACTGCATTCAAACACTTGACATTTAGAACAATTTGATCAATTTGCATAATGATTAAAAAAATGTTTAACATAAATGTCACGTTCAGAAGGTGAGAATTATAATTGTTTTTTTTTCTGTCTCTCTTTGCATAGCCTGTAGAAGACAGGAGGAGAGTAAGGGCCATCCTACCATACACCAAAGTGCCAGATACTGATGAGATCAGGTAAACATTTATGTCTGTATCATACATGTAGTATAAACATTCTCATTGTACTCTGTCTGAGCGATTCAAACCTCAAACTTTGTGAAAGTTTGACCTCTACTGGTTAGTCCATGGTACTTTAGAAATACCAGGAAAATGAGTCGTGGTTAGTGGGCATGATTCAGTAATAAAATAATAACATGCACAGTTTTAAGTTGCTTCTTCCCTCTTACAACATGAAACTATGTTGGTCAAATGTGTCTCTAGCTTCCTGAAGGGAGACATGTTCATCGTTCACAATGAACTGGACGACGGCTGGATGTGGGTAACTAACGTTCGTACGGAGGAGCAGGGCCTCATTGTGGAGGATCTAGTGGAGGAGGTGGTAAGCAGAACCTCCATTTTACTTCATATACCATATCTCATTTCATTCCAACAACGATATTCTATTCCAGTGGTTCTCAAACTTTTTACACCAAGTACCAACTTAAAAAAATACTTAACTCTCGCATGAAATTTTAATGATCAATCTTAAAATGCATTGAGTAGTAGGCTTAAGTAGTCATCAAAACAAGAAAGAGGTATATTTATTATTTTAAGCCACTGTAACAGTATGTTTAGTTGAACACTAACACTGTACTTACAGTAAATGTAGGAAAATGAAATAACTACTTAAATGAGAAATTTCCATCCATCCATTTTCTATACTGCTTTAATAAAATATTAAAAGATCAAACAGTTCAAGAATAAATGCAAATGTATGTATTGTACAACATTAATCATGGGGCTAAAACTAATAGTAAAAATATCTTGGTGGTGTTGGAGCAAAAAATAAAAACAAACAATAATGTAACAGTTGCAAATTAAGTGCATTTTGAAAAAAAATATGCTTCTTGACAAATTTCTATGAATACATTTCTAGAACCGGGAAGAGGATCCACATGAGGGGAAAATGTAAGTGTTTGTATTATTTTATGATTGGATTTATGACTGAATGTTAACAGATTGACTAATGCTAAACATGTTGGATCCTTCACAGCTGGTATCATGGAAAGATCACGAAACAAGAGGCATACAACCTGCTGATGACAGGTACCACTTTTCTTTCACTTTACAAAGTTATTTATACGAAAGTGTCATGCAGCGTAATAAATTTTCCAAGCAAAATATGACAGATTGACCAATAAGCATCCTTTCTCTCCCACTTCTACATAGTTGGCCAGGTGTGCAGTTTCCTCGTGCGGCCATCAGACAACACACCTGGTGACTACTCCCTATTTTTTCGCACCAATGAAAACATCCAAAGGTTTAAGATCTCTCCCACTCCCAACAACCAATATATGATGGGAGGGCGGTACTACAACAGGTTCGTATTGACACATGCTCACAATCATCAAATAAAAGTCTATAAATGCTCATTTATGCGCTCGTTTGGTAGTGTTGACGACATCATCGACCATTACAAGAAAGAACAGATTGTCGAGGGCTACAACTTGAAAGATCCCGTTTCAGTACAGGTAGATACGTGGCTTTGGAGTGTTTAAAAGAATGACATAATCTGCATTTCTTAATTAATCAAAATACTGATCTTTGCATTGCTCTGTATTCAGATTAAAATTCATGAAGCCTTATATCTTAGCTTTATTCATCAAAGAAAATATAATCAGCAATTGGTTTTCTTCTTTGCTTTCTTCTGTATAAGATATCTGGAGTGATGTACATTCGAGTGTATAGACACTGGATGGGCATCGGTTATAATGGCACACCTTGTGTTTGTATGTAATTAGCACCAGGAACAAGTTATCAGTGACACAGTGGATGGTCGAGAAATTTACAACACAATCAGACGAAAACCAAAAGATGCATTCTACAAAAACATTGTCAAGAAGGGCTACATCCTCTTCAACAAAGGTTTGTCTCATCAATAGTATTTTCACAGCATGAATATCATCTCTCTCTCTGCTGGAGTGGTTGATTTTCTTTCACGTTATCGCCTGCAGGCAAAGGCAAACGATGGAAGAACCTTTATTTTATCCTGGAGGGTAACGATGCCCAGCTAATCTACTTTGAGAGTGAGAAAAGAGCCACCAAACCCAAAGGGTTGATAGACCTAAGTGTGTGCTCCGTGTATGGTGTGCATGACAGTCTCTTTGGCAGGTAACATATTATTCTTTGCCATGATTTAGTGAGGTTGTTAGGAGAAGATAGCAGGTAATGTAATGTTCTTCTTTTCTTTTTTTATTGCTAATTTTCAGGCCAAACTGTTTCCAGATTGTTGTCCAGCACTTTAGTGAGGAACAATACATTTTCTACTTTGCCGGGGAGGCTCCAGAGCAGGCACAGGTAATAAAAGGGAGTGACATAAACTTCAACTTGTCCATGTCTTCAAGGACTCACAGTGCTAAAATTAGCGATTAATTTCTAGTGACACAGTTTTCTGAGTTATTTTAATGTTCTTTTTCTTACTTCTTCTTGACAGGATTGGATGAAATGCCTTCAAACATTCTGCAGTAATTTACGGAAAACAACTCAGCCCACCTCCAACAAAAGGCTGAGACAGGTACACACACACAAATGAATCCATGTCATGTTCATGTCATGTTTTTTGTAAATAAACTGTTATGAAATCTGTTATGTATTTTACCCAAAATACACGACAAATGACTGTTACACATCTTTTACACCAGAAATTTAATTTCGGGTTTAACCAGGCTTGTCTGGGAAAAAAATAAAATAAAATTAGACTTTACAAACTTTGCATTGATTAATTAATAGTTTAATGGCTAATTTAGGCAACCAATGTTTAACTTGCATTCATTAATCAGTCTCTGTTAGGCACAAATACGCCATTTTGTTGTCAGCCATTTGCTCAAAAAAATTATCATCATCATCCAAGGTTGTCAGGCACTTGGTTTATTAAAACAAAGGGTGATCAGCTCTTGATGGTTGTGAGTGAATGAGGAAGGTGTGGTCCAATAGCTGTTAGAAACATGTTTCCATTGTTTGTTTTGATTTTAACAGTTAATGCAGGACAACATTAAATACAACCGTCATCATTTGTACCAATGAGGTCATCAGACGTAGGTTATTTTTAGTTGGAAAGAAAACAGGGCTATCTTTGCAACTGATTCATGTTTTTAAGCCCAATCTGCTCCCTTCTATCTCAGGTGAGCAGCCTGGTTCTCTACGTGGAGGAGGCCCATAAGCTGCCTGTGAAGTATTTCACCAACCCTTACTGTAACATCTACCTGAACAATGTCCAGGTGGCCAAAACACACCCGAGGGAGGGGCCGAACCCTGTCTTCACTGAGGAATTCATTTTTGAGTAAGAACTCCTTCATGTTTCACATTGGATTTTCGCCCTCCTTTTGTTTACTAAATTAAAACCGTGCTTGTCTGTTTTTTTTAGTGACCTCTCGAGTGAAATCAACAGATTTGAGATCAGCCTGAGCAACAAAACAAAAAAGAGCAAAGAAAGTGACATCTGTACGTGGGGCTGTGTTTTAATACCAAATGTAGCCTTGCCAATAGGAGGTGCTTTTTATTTCCAACATTCCCTGTCTTGCTTCTTCTCTTGCAGTATTCATGCGTTGCCAGCTGAGCCGTCTGCAGAAGGGCCAGATGATTGACGAGTGGTTCCCTCTCAGCTCCCACGTCCCTCTGAAGGGCATCGAGCCGGGCTCCCTACGCGTACGCGCACGCTACTCCATGGAGAAGATCATGCCTGAAGAGGAGTACAGTGAGTTTAAAGAGGTCAGATCCGTCGCGATTCACACTGATCGGTCCTTACACTGTCCACAATGAGCTAATGTTTGTGTGTCCTCAAGTAGATGATACTGCAGAAAGAGTTCCATGTCATCTACGCTCTGGCCCACGTGTGTGGTCAGGACCGGACCTTACTTGCAAGCCTCCTCCTGAGGATCTTCAGACACGAAAAGGCTGAAGCCCCTCTTCTCAGGACTCTCAATGACAGAGAGATTAACATGGAGGGTAAGAAAATAAAATGGAAGGGAAAATGCTCTTCACTGTTATCATAACCCGTATTTATTCATAAGTTGGAACATGCCGTAGTCTATCACTAACCTACGCTACTATGGCACAGTCCTAATTACAATCTTACCTTATGAGTTTAATTTGTTCCGTGACCAAGCATCTAACTCACGAAATTTCTGAGATACGAGCCATCGTTAGTCCAATTTCTTTGTGTTGACTTGCAAGCAACAACTCAACTCACTTCAGAACAAGCAGCAAGTTTGGGAGACAGTGAACAATTCTTGAGAAAAAGAGGCTTCAAGGTGTTTAAGCACATAATCACACGTTGGATTTTTAAAGCAACCACACAACTTTATCTTAGGCTAAATCAATTTAGGTTGATGCTAACAAACAATGTAAAACGTCAGACGGACTAACAAATTATTTTATACACCGTAATTTCTCGTGTATAATGTGCACCCCCAAAGTTGACCTAAAAATTCTGGAAAACCCTTCTACCTATGTATAATGCATTATTTTGCTTCCACCCATATGATCAAAACATGACGTATGATCTGTATTTGTTAGTTATTGTCAAAGAATTATTTATAGTTAAGCACTTGAATTATTATAGTTAAGCACTTGAAGACGTAATACTTTTTTAAATTTACTTGCTCTTATTTTGAAATTCACAGCCCATCTTTTATTTAGTTCATTAGAAAAAACACAGTTGTGCTCATATATTTGGTTACCCAGGCAGAATTTGTAAGGTACAATTCTTTAAAGAAAACATGAAGGACCAGGCGAAATACATTAAATTTTATTTTAATGGGATTCAAATTAAACGGTCAACAATTTCAGAAATGCATTATCATGACATAAAAGAAATTAATGATGGTTGTTGTTCAGTCATCAGTCATATTTAAAAAATAAATAAATAAATAAATAAAAAATAAATAAATAAAAGATTTCACAAATTCTGCCAGGGTATGTAAATTTATGAGCACAACTGTACATATATGCACTCATATGTACCCCTGTCATATTGGAATGAAAGTGTAGGCTACACCTTTTTTATAACCACTAGGGGGCGGTGGCCTATTAGAATGAAAGTGTACACCTTTCTCATAACCTCTAGTGGGCGGTGCCGTTTTGGAATGAAAGTGTACAGTTTTTTTATAACCACTAGATGGCGGCATACATTTATAAAATGTGAAAGTATTTTTCCATTTGCCCTATACCTATGTATAATGCGCACTATTGACTTTTGACAATTTATTTGGGGGGGGGGGGGAATGCGCATTTTACATGAGAAATTACGGTAATTATTATTATTTTACAATCATTCATTCACTCATTCATTTTCCGTACCGCTTATCCTCACGACTGTCGCGCGCGTACTGGAGCCTATCCCGGCTATCTTCGGGCGGGAGGCGGGGTACACTGGTCGCCAGTCAATCGCTGGGCACATATCAACAAACAACCATTCACACTCATATTCACACCTACGGGCAATTTAGAGTCTTCAATAATCCTACCATGCATGTTTTTGGGATGTGGGAGGAAACCAGAGTACCCAGAGAAAACAGCACTGTAAGGCACTGTAAGGCGGATGTGCTAACCAGTCGGTCACCGTGCCGCCTTTTATAATTATTATTTTATATATTATTATCAGCCTTTAAGCAATGGATATTTGATTAGAAACAGTGGAGCAACACACAAAGACAGATAATATAATAATAATCACAGGTATATATTCTTAATCCTCTGTGAAATACGACTATTACTGCAGTTTACGTAGGAGTTTTGACCGGGTCATGGTACACGGTATCCGTATATCTGTATTATACTACCCCCTGGTGGCACACACCAGAATTCCATTGAATTGAAGCAAAAAATATGCAAAAACTATAATTCTTTTCATACTATTAAAGTACTAAATCGTTACTGTATTATTTGATGAAGCAAACTGATCACAGAATTGGCTCTTTGAAGGACATAAAGAATGTAGTCTGAGTTTACTTTCTCTGCTTGTGGACAGATGAAGCCACGACGTTATTCCGGGCGACCACGCTGGCCAGCACACTGATGGAGCAGTACATGAAGGCCACGGCTACACCCTTTGTCCATCACGCCCTGAAGGACACCATTCTCAAGATCATGGAGAGCAAACAGTCCTGTGAGGTAACCTCAAACTCCTCGATTTACTTGCAGCAAGTCAGATTTGTCGACGTTTTTCTTTGAGATATGCATTCAGCACTCACAATATTAGGTACACCTAAACAATTTTAAAAAAAAAAACCCTCCCTTCGGAGGCAGAAAGAGCAAATAGAACCGTCTGCCATGATTGGAGAATATATGTATTAAGTGTATCAAAAATAATGATAATGTTACACAATGATAGAGGTCTATTATTCACAAAACTATTGCAACTACAGATAATAATAGTACAATAATAGTACTGTAACTACTAAAAAAATCTAATACTGTAGATGTAATGGCTTTGTTGATGAGAGAGAGAGAGAGATTAATAACATAATGTAATTTCCTTGTACACTGCATTTTTCCTGTGCAAACTACAACCACAATAACAAACAAACAGTTAAATGAATACCCCTCTGGCTGTTTCAGTGAACTAAGCTTTAGTATCTTTTGTTTTTCTTGATGCAGCTTTTCTTATTGAGTTGCTTGTGTGTACCTAATGAAGTCACCGGGGAGTGTATAACATTCATATTCTATTGCTGCATTTCACACAAATATGATACACTGAAGTCAGAGGTTTTGAAGTAATGCTTCTTTTTAAGCCTTACTTGCAAAGACTGTTTACTTCAGAAACAGTACAGGAAATGAAAAAAGACAGGAGGTGTAATTTGATCAAAATGACTCTTAATACCTAAAGGCATCCAACCATCCGTGCTGGAGCCTATCCCAGCTATCATCGGGCAGGAGGCGGGGTACACCCTGAACTGGTTGCCAGCCAATCGCAGGGCACATACAAACAAACAACTATTCGCATGCACATTCATACCTACGGGCAATATAGAGTTGTCAATTAACCTACCATGCATGTTTTTGGGATGTGGGAGGAAACCGGAGTGCCCGGAGAAAAACCACGCAGGCACGGGGAGAACATGCAAACTCCACACAGGCGGGGCCGGGGATTGAACCCTGGTCCTCAGAACTGTGAGGCAGACGCTCTAACCAGTCTTCCACCGTGCCGCAACCGACATACATATTGTAGCTATTTCTAGAGTTGTTTCTGTCGCACGACATTTTCATAGTTTTAATCTAATTTCTAGTTAAACCCTTCCAAACTGGAAAAGAATGAGGATGTCAACCTGAACCTGGCTCACCTCCTAAATATCCTGTCAGAACTGGTAGAAAAGATCTTCATGGCTGCCGAGATCTTACCACCGTAAGCGCACAAATTACTATTAGAAAGTGCACCATTTTTATTGTTGTGCTGCAACTACACACAGGTAATGTCCAGATGGAGTCAAAATAAAGCAGTTATTGTTGTTGTTCCAGGACGCTAAGATTCATTTATGGCTGTTTGCAAAAATCTGTGCAGCAGAAATGGCCAACTAATACCACCATGAGGACCAGAGTTGTAAGGTAAACACAAAAAAATACTAAATGTTTTCTTTATTATTGCTGATGAAAATAGGTTTCTTGCTGCTACTTGCCTCACTGAAGACAGTGCATGATAGGCTGCTTCCCACTGTTAATCGCTGAACACAAAGAAGAAAAGGGAAGGCCTAAAATTTGCACAAATCTGATAAATATAGGCACTAGCCTTGCGTCAGTTAAGGCTTCCACAGATATTTGGGCATTTCATACCTAATCTAACATCAGTGATGCTGGTAATGCATTACAAGCTAACTCCAATTTGAGTAACGAGCGAAGTAACACATTACTTTTCCCGGGAAATTAATTAGACTACAGTTACTTCTTCAATCCAGCAATAGTTACTTTTGCATCATCAATGTCTCTCACCAAACAGTAATTTGTAGCTGGTGATTCAAACACAGAGCAGTCCAAGTATGTAGATGCATTTAACCAAGACCACACTTTTTTTCATAGGAATAGAAGAAAGTGATTGGGAGGTGGTTGTTAATTCTACAATGCACAGTGACGGTGCAGTACCATAAAAGTGCAAAGAAATTCAGGATTTCACTGTCGCCACACTATTTTTGTTATTTTCCCTACTAAAAATTATATTTGATTGTTGTTGCTTTTTTATTTACACACAAAATACAGTTTTACTGGAGTGTTAAAACGCACAATGCATTGTGGGTGAATTATTCATACAGAGTGCACGATCATCAATCGGTCATGGAGGGTTCGGACTGACTCACTGTAGGACTTGCAATACTTAGCTTAAATAATATTTACAATGAAAATTCACGGCTGACATCACGTAGTAAGAATAAAGGTTTTCTCGCTCTTCGCATCAAAATTACTGTGGTGGGAGCAATGGTGTGTGTGTGTGTGTGTGTGTGTGTGTGTGTGTGTGTGTGTGTGTGTGTGTGTGTGTGTGTGTCACTCATGTTTACGTACATACATGCACACACACAGTTGCTTTTATGGACCACAATCGGCAGTGTACTGAGAATGGTGTGCTTGTTTACATTTAGGAACTTACTGTATTGTGTTGGCATGACAAGTCTGCACTAAGTTGCTGATTTAATGTGGCTTCAACTACAGTAATATTTAAGTTATTGCTTCATGTTGATGACATCATTCTGTAACTTGTGTGGCATACATTACCAAGTCATAGGTACGGTTAAGCTAATGCTTTTTTTGTACTGTGGATTAGTGCTATTCCTGCCACTTGGCAGCTGCCGAAAGTAACTTTTTTTTTTAAAACTTAGTTACTTTTGTAATCAAGTAATCAGAAAAGTAACTAAGTTACTTTTAAGCTCAAGTAATCAGTAAAACTTTTTCAAGGTAACTGTGGCAACACTGCCTAAAATTTTGTTGTTCTAATGCACATTTCTGTTTCAACCATTGTCTTCCAGTGGTTTCGTCTTTCTAAGACTCATCGGTCCTGCAATCCTCAATCCGAGAATGTTCAACATTATAGCTGGTGAGCTTTCCAACCAAATCCACACACAAAGTGCCTCTCAATAAATTAGAATATTGTATAAAATTTCATGTATTTTAGTAGTTAAATTCAACAGTGAAACGTTTATTATATAGATGTATTAAACATATGGGAAAATACTTTCAGGCCAATTCCTATATATATTAAAAAAAAAATAAAATAAAATCATTTCATACTAAATGTTATAATATCTCGAGATGCTAAATTGGGTTTTCGTAGGGTATAATCACAATTGTAAAAATAAAGTATTTGTGTGTGTTAAATCTGTATAACGCATAAGTTTCACTTAGGGCTGCATCAATCAAATATTTTAGGATCCCATCTACTAATTGAGTAATTGGGAAAAAAATGCTTTGTATTATTAAACAACAAAATGTGAATGTGAAGTGCAAGTATTATTATTGTACACTTGGGGTCACCATCCACACATTCTACAGTTTTGTATCTTTAACTGAGCATGTATAGGTTTAAATGACTGGGCCTGGCCTGGTGAATGATTTGGGCATCAGCCAATTAAATTAGGGCTGGCTGTTAACCAGCTAACCGTTTGCCAGTGTTGGCGTCAGTTGTAGCCATAGCGCACACAACTGTATGTGTGCTGCGTGGTTCTAATTTTTTTTTTTTATTTTTTGGTCTTCTTGCAGACCCTCCTTCTTCAACAGCTGGGAGGACCCTCACACTGGTGGCAAAGTCTGTTCAGAACCTGGCCAACCTGGTCGAATTCGGTGCTAAGGTATGAGCCGTCTATCTGGAAAGTGACAATCGTTATGTGATAGTCTGACATCATTGTGTCCACACACAGGAGCCTTATATGGAGGGTGTGAACCCTTTCATCAAAAACAATAAGCATAGGATGATCATGTTTCTGGATGAGTTGGGGGTGAGTACCATTTGTGTGGTCAATGTCAAGGCTAGGGTTGCAAAAAGGGGCGGAGTTTCTGGTAATTTTCCATGGGAAGTTAAGCTTGGGGAATTTTGGAAATACAGTGAACACCCATCATTTGCGGGGCCAGCCCGAATATTGAAAATCTGTAAGTCATTGATGTCCCCCACCAAAAAGGTTGAAGAGCCTCAACACACTTTTCCACTTCAACATACAGTGGGTACAGAAAGTATTCAGATCCCCTTAAATTTTTCACTCTTTGTTATATTGCAGCCATTTGCTAAAATCATTGAAGTTTATTTTTTTTCCTCATTCATGTACTTAATTAATTAATTAATGTGCACTGCATATTGACAAGAAAAAAGTGGAAATGTTTCAGATTTATTAAAAAAGAAAAACTGAACTATCACACAGCCATAAGTAGTCAGACCCTTTGCTTAGTATTTAGTAGAAGCACCCTTTTGACCTAATACAGCCATGAGTCTTTTTGGGAATGATGCACCAAGTTTTTCACACCTGGATTTGGGGATCCTCTGCCATTCCTCCTTGCAGATCGTCTCCAGTTCTGTCAGGTTGGATAGTGTATGTTGGTGGACAGCCATTGTCAGGTCTCTCCAGAGATGCTCAACTGGGTTTAAGTCAGGGCTCTGGCTGGGCCATTCAAGAACAGTCGATTTGTTCTGAAGCCACTCCTTCGTTATTTTAGCTGTGTGCTTAGGGTCATTGTCTTGTTAGAAGGTGAACCTTTGGCCCAGTTTGAGGTCCTGAGCGCACTGGAGAAGGTTTTTGTCCAGGATATACTTGTACCGCATTCATCTTTCCTTTGATTGCATCCTGTCCCTGTAGCTGAAAAACACCCCCACAGCATGATGCTGCCACCACCATGCTTCACTGTTGGGACTGTATTGGACAGGTGATGAGCAGTGCCTGGTTTTCTCCACACATGCCACTTAGAATTAAGGCCAACAATTTCTGTCTCATCAGACCAGAGAATCTTATTTCTCACCATCTTGGAGTCCTTCGGGTGTTTTTTTTTTAGCAAACTCCATGTGGGCTTTCATGCGTTCTGCGTTGAGGAGAGGCTTCCGTCAGGCCCCAGTGATGGTTGTCTTTCTAGAACTTTCTCCCATCTCCCGACTGCATCTCTGGAGCTCAGCCAGTGATCTTTGGGTTCTTCTTTACCTCTCTCTTCCCCCGATTGCTAAGTTTGGCCGGACGGCCAGCTCTAGGAAGGGTTCTGATCGTCCCAAACGTCTTCCATTTAAGGATTATGGAGGCCACTGTGCTCTTAGGAACCTTAAGTGCAGCAGAATTTTTTTTTTGTAACCATGGCCATATCTGTGCCTTGCCACAATTCTGTCTCTGAGCTCTTCAGGCAGTTCCTCTGACCTCATGATTCTCATTTGCTCTGACATGCACTGTGAGCTGTAAGGTCTTACATAGACAGGTGTGTGGCTTTCCTAATCAAGTCCAATCAGTATAATCAAACACAGCTGGACTCCAATGAAGGTGCAAAACCATCTCAAGGATGAACAGAAGAAATGGACAGCACCCGAGTTAAATATGAGTGTCACAGCAAAGGGTCTGAATACTTATAGCTGTGTGATATTTGAGTTTTTGTTTTGTAATAAATCTGCAAAGATTTCAACAATTCCGTTTTCTTCTGTCAATATGGGTGCGCTGTGTGTACATTGAGGGAAAAAAAATAACTTAAATGATTTTAGCAAATGGCTGCAATATAACAAAGAGTGAAACATTTAAGGGGGTCTGAATACTTTCCGTACCCACTGTAGTTCCTTTGTGAATGCCGAACCGAGAATATGCAGTTGTTAACTGCCTTTTGAATTAATACTTTCCATGGGAATTGAGGGTATTTCAATGGTAATATATTATATTTAAGTATAAATATTTTGTTTTGTCATAAGCAGACATGCTTATTAATTACATCCTTGCCCACAGGCGAGGGCATACAGTTCCTTGCTTCTTTTTTGTTTTTTAATTTTTGAACTTCACTTCAATGGTGGCATATCTGAAACTCCCTCATAACTAAGATTTTGCCCTGCAACACAAAGTAAACATCAACCAAGCTATGGCTCGTAATATGAAAAGGTTGGGGCACTCAAGTACCTCTGTATTTGCATGAAATGTGGTTGTTATACTCAGAGTATGCTAAAACATACATTTCCCCAACTATATTTAAATTCTCTATTAAACGCCAACCTTAGATTTGTCAAATTCCTGTTCCCCCACCCCCCTGTTTATTCCCATGTAAAGTTTTCAACTTTGAAAATTCCTGGAATTTTGCAAGCAAAGCCACACGTGATCCATCAGACTCTTTACGAGTTGCGTTCTTGCTTTGTTTGCAGAATGTTCGCGAGCTCCCTGAAACCACAGAGCACTTTAGGACGGATCTGTCCCGAGACCTGGCTGCATTGCACGAGCTCTGCGCCGCGCACTCAGATGAGCTTCGGACGCTCAGTAACGAGAGGGGGGCACAGCAGGTGAGATATGAAATGAAGCCGTGTATGCTATATGTCGCTGGCATAGATAGGTGAACAAAGATACGTTACTTGTGGTAAATAATACTTTTTATCATTTCCTACAGTAGTTGGGAATTAGTGGAGGTCTCATTTTTCTCTTTTTCCTGTGTATAGCATGTGTTAAAAAAGCTGCTGGCCATCACAGAGCTCCTCCAGCAGAAGCAGACTCAGTATGCCATGTCCAACAGCAACAGGTAGTACCGCATCGCCCCCGAACACCACCCACATCCTTCTTCACTCCCATCTCCCTCCCCCACGACAAGTCTCCTCCACTGGGGGTGCTGCACTGGGGAGACCTCGCATGTTCTACCCTCATCTCCATGGCAACCCTATCCACCACCACGCCTCATCATGTTGTCGTGCAGTAGTCCTGCCATACCCATCCATGTTGTCCCGTTCATCACGAGAGCTATGCAACAACAGCTGAGTACAGCCAATGCAGCAGTAAACTGGCACCAGTGACTGACAGCTACCTGCACAGGAATTTGTTTTTGCCCCCACCCCCCCACCCCCTTACTCTGTGAATTATTCCAACTTTGGGTACATTCGTTTCCCTCGCTCATAAGGGACAATGTTTGGATTTTGAAAGATTTCTCAGTACCCGCCATGCTTCTCGAGCACAAATTCCCAAAGTGTACCCCTTCCCGCTTCATATGAGGAAACTGACATGAAGAAGCTAGTTGTCTCTTTTGTTGAAACTGGATTGTGAGCGAGGATGCTTTTATACTGTAAGTAATGACTGACTTTAACTTTGTGACAATAGCCGCAAAGTGCTGAAATTTAGCATGGTTACTGTTTTGTTAAATTTTCTAGATTGAAAAAGTCTGGTTATTTTATATAAGAATAAATTCTCTTGCTGGAATCATGAGTATATAAGTGAGATAAGATGAATTCTTCTCCCTCAGATTGTATCAGATGTTTTGATTGTTTGGTCAAGTTCTCCCCCCCCCCAAATTTTGCAATCCTGGCAAAATGCATAATCTGAGAATCCAAGTATAATAAAAAGTGTTTACAAAAGATTTCTTTGGAAATAGTACAGACTGTATCAGACATGCATGCACTTATTAAACCATTTTTTGTAAAGTAGTTGGACTTTTTCATTCTCATCTTGAAGACACAATTTGTAGAAAAATACATTTTATTTTTAACACACAATGAAAGCAAACCAGTGATACTGAATGCATTTTGTCACTATAAGAAATAATGGTTACATGAGGTCTTCGTCACTCCACTCCTGTAATTAAAACCAAACGTATTTCAAGAAAAATAGATGCTTTGGAACCAGGTGGATATCAAGTGTAGAAAATTGTCTCACCTCCTCTTTTATTCGCGGCTCTTTTGCCACGTGGCCTTCCTCTTCATATCCCCGCTTGCGTTTGCTGTCACAAAAAAAGTTGAATAGTGACTTTGTTTTGAACTCAAATTAGAACTATGATGAGTATGCTGGACTTGTTGAGCTCTGATTAATTTTTGTGACCAAAGTCCTTCCATTTTCATCAATTCAACTTTAGATGTGTAGTATTCATTAGAAGTAGTTGTTCCTTCTACCCCATACCACTCCATCTCAAGTAAGTACATTTACTAGAGCAGTGTTTCCCAACCTTTATTGAGCCATGTTTTACAGTAGGAAAAAAAAAAGTCGAGCAAAAAGTGAATACACAGGTTAATTGTGTTACCTTCTGCACTTTAGGGAGAGTATTTATAAGTTCTGCCTGTCACGATATGTTGCTAGCATAGATTGTTGAACAAATATACATTATTTGAAGTTAACTAAAACTTTTCAGACCAATTAAGTGAAATTGGATAATTTCCCGCAGCACACTGGTTGGGAATCACTGCACTGGAGTAGTAAATCCACCCACATACTGACAGCGTGTCCCTTTCCCAACGTGTCCACTTTATCTTCCAGGACCGAGTGCACCATCATGTCACTGGCAGCTGCCATCCAGGTCATGTGAATTCCGTGGAATTACACCTCAGAGTCAAAGTGCCAGCCAGAAAGCGAGGCCTGAAGTCCGCTTGCATTTCTCCTACTATTTCCATAGTTCAAATGCAATATGGCTGCTCTCCATTGAGAGTAGGGGGCAAGGGGTGGAAACATTTGCTGCATTTGTGAACATTGTCCTTCTAAAGCCTTTCCCAAATATGCTTTACATGCAGTGTTGGAACGATTTATACTGGACCTGAGCTACAGTCAAAACTGTATGAACTCCCTTATATGTATGTGGACAAAGGGGGAGGGGGCAACCAAAGCACTGAAGTAGCAGCTGCAGTCATCAGGGAATTTGAACACAAGACTACACAAGCCGCCTTAAGTCCCCTTTTGACGCACCATCCACCCCACAACACTTGTTAGATTTTTTTATACGCTGCTTTGTCAATTGAGAATCAAAATGTGTTTTTATGGCGTAGCTAAATGGCAGAAAGGTAGTCTTGTTTAGGAGGTGTGTGTGTGTGTGTGTGTAACCTGTCTTGTACATGTTAATCCTGCCTCCATAAACTCTGCTCTTATCACCTAAAGGCCGGCGGTTTGATCGGATGCTTTTACTTAAGCGGTGTACACGTGTACTGATTTTTAACATCTTAAATGAGGGTGAGTTAAAATTGCTGCCATGATGCCACAGTACCCCGATTGACCTGTGGGTATCCAGACTGCCAGAAAATACAAAGAAGAAAAGAGTGGTTGCAGATGAACAAATACAAGGAGCTACGCTAACTGTTATCTTGTATGGTAACAAAATTGCAGTTGCAAGCTATTCTCTGGTGTTTCGAATCATTCCCTCCTCTCTAGTGGTTCTCAAACATTTTATCCCAAGTACTACATTTAAAAAAATACTCAGCTCTCTTAAGTACTACCACCATAATACAGTAGCTTAACCAGCCCAAGTTTCCTTCCATCAAAACCGAGGCAGCGGTTTAATTTAATATTATTGTAAGCCGATGTAACTTCATGCACAGGTTCAACATTATCACTGCGCATAAATGATTCAATCAAGTATTGCGCATAAATTAAAAAAAAATAAATGCTAATGTATTATACTAAAAAGTTAAACAGCTAAACAAATTTACTGTACTGGATTAAAAAAAAATAAAAAAAATGCAAGTCTAACTTTATGCAGTTTGAACATTGGATATACTTTTGACTATCACTAGAGGGAGCCTGCGTGCCACACTTCAGAATCACTGCCCTAATCACTAGTATATAGGGATTGTCTTTGTTTACACTGGACTAAATAATAGTTCCCTCATCAGTCTCACAAAAATGAGTTTTAGAACAGTATTTGGGCTCTCTCTTAATTACATCATGACAATTATCAGTATGCGTGTACCCCGCTTCCTCTCTTTTGGAGCACACCACCGCAATCTCTTGACTGTTTTCTTCCACACAAGTACTGTAATCACACCACGCTACAGTTGCAAAGGAATGGAGAATTTCCATGGGAAATTTGGAAATACTATATTCAAATTGGAAACTTTACATGGGAATTTTAAATCAAGGTACCACTGCACTTGCATGAAATCTGGTTGTTTTAGTTAGGATTATGCTCAAATATGTTTTCTCCAACTATATCCAAGTTCCTTACTAAGAGCCAACATTTTGTAAAATTCCATTTTATCAATTCCCATGGAAAATTTCAAATGTTGAAAATTCCCCAAATTTAGCCCACCTCGACTGGTCTTAAGTCTGCCTTGGCCGACTCGTATTAATTTGTGCCCGTCCTATAGCTCAAACTATTTACCTTGGATGCATGTAATGATACTACAGAGCTCACCAAGTGTCAATGGGTGAGATAAGAGTTCTGCTGTCGGCTACGCAAGACCCGACGGCAACGTGGTGTGTTCGCACTGTACTTTCTTTCATACGCTCGACGATGTGTTCCTTTTTATTTTTCTACCTGATACTGAACCTTTTTGCATCTTAGCTAGAACAACCTTGCAAAAATAAAATCTACTGTTGTGACATGACGTAAACAGTGAGTGGTTCACTTGGCCGCATGGGGTGGAAACCGCTACAATTATAAATAAAAGGAAATATACACAGCAGCTAATGTGGTCCGAAACATGCCAAGTTTTGAGTGACACTGTCATAGTGGAATTCAATTTACAATGTTTGTTATTCTGGTTTTTAATGATGTACAACTGTAGGTAGTCTATCATACTGAGGGGTGTTAACCAATATACAGTCGCCTCCAAAAGTATTGGAACGGCAAGGTCAATTCCTTTTGTTTTTGTGGTATACTGAAGACATTTGGGTTTCAGATCAAAAGATGAATATGAGACAAAGGTTCAGAATTCCAGCTTTTCTTTCATGGTATTTACATCTAGATGTGTTAAAGAACTCGGGACACAACATCTTTTGTTTAAAGCCGCCCACTTTCAAATGAGCAAAAGTATTGGAACAGAAATTATTAAATTAACTTAACGTGAATAACATTTAATATATGGTGGCATAACCCTTGCTTGCAATAACTGCGACCCATGGACTCCACCAGACTGCTGCATTCTTCATTTGAAATGCTTTTCCGGGCCTTTACTGCAGCCTTTCAGTTCTTGTTTGTTTCTGTGGGTTTCTCCCTTCAGTCTCCTCTTCAGGAGGTAAAATGCATGCCCTATTGGGTTAAGCTCCGGTGATTGACTTGGGCAGTCTCAGACCTTCCACTTTTTACCCATGATGAAGTCCTTTGTTGTGTTGACAGTGTGTTTTGGGTCAGTTCCTTGCTGTATGATGAAGCTTCTCCTGATTAGTTTGGATGCATTTCAATTGCCAGACAAAACTTTTTTTTTTTTTTTAGTCTCATCAGTCCATAAAACTTTGTTCCAAAACTTTTATGGCTCATCTCTGTACTATTTTGCTAAATCCAATCTTGCTTTCAGATTCATTTTGCTGTTGAGTGGTTTGCATCTTGTGGTATGGCCTGTATATTTCTTCTCAAAGTCTTCTTCGAACAGTGGATTGTGATTCCTGCCTGTGGAGGTTGGCAGTGATGTCACTGATTGTTGCCTTTGGGTGTTTCTTCACAGCGCTCACAATGTTTCTGTCATCAACTACTGTTGATACCCTTTGGCCGACCTCTTCGATGTTTGTTGCTCAGTACACCAGTATTTATTTTTTTTCCCCCCCAGGACATTCCAAATTGCTGTATTGGGCTATGTCCAATGTGTGTGCAATAGCTCTGATCGATTTTCCCTCTTCTCTCGGCTTCAAATTGGTTTGCTTTTCTCCCATAGACAGCTCTATGGTCTTCGTTTGCTTAACAGCAAATTGAGATTTAAATGGAGGTGAAATCCAAAGCCAAAAACAAGTACTATCTAATGTTTAAGTAATCAATCTAAAAGGCAACACCTGAGCAACTAGAAACACCCACCAGTCACATGTTCCAATACCTTTGCTCACTTGAAAAGTGGGTGTCTTCAAACTATAAAGGTGCTCTGTCCTGAGTTGTTTAAACATCTAGATGTAAGTACAATAAAACAAAAGCTGGAATTCTGAACTTTTGTCTCATATTAATCTTTGCTCTGAAACCCAAATGTCTTAAGTATAAAACAAAAACAAAGGAATTGACCTTGGCATTCAAATACTTGAGGGTACTCTGTGTGTGTGCGTGTATAAACCATTTGAGGGATCCCGTGCACCACACTTACCACTTATGTTATGCAGGTATTACCGTATTTTTTGGACTGTTGTTCGCAGTTTTTTTTCATAGTTTGGCCGGAGGTGCGACTTATATTTGAAATTATTAACGCATTATTATATAATTTCGCGTTATTTTCAAACTGACAACCGCAAGAGGGAGCTCTAGGCCTGTGTATCTACCTGCAACTGACAATACATACATTACATTTGTTTTAAATTCACTGAGGAATTGATTTTAAAAATGTTTAAAAATATTCCAAATATTTAAGGTGATTTCATTTTTCTGAATTAAAAGCAATCTAATTTAGATTTTAATTGAATTCATTATATAAATATATATATTTGTTTTATTGGAAAAAACATTTAAATTTTTTTATTTGAATGATTTTTTTTAAATGAAAAGTTAAAATGTTTACTGAAAAATATATTCATCTGTTTTCTCTATTATAAAGAAACAGATTGCATGATTTCATTATGATTTTTATATATTTTAATTTCTAATTTAAATACTTTATCTGAAATTGTTTTTACATATTTCAATTGTATTATTTAAGTGTATTGATTTCTAATAATTTAATTCATTTTGAATAACCAATGAGATCTTGGTAAAGGTGTAGTAATGGTTAATAGTTTCTGAATGTCGTTAAATGCAGGTGCCTCTAATGTTCCACATTTCTTGGCAGTAGCAATGATCCTTACTTGTTTGAACTTGAACCAAAATCGACGTGGATCCTCGCTAGCTTCTGCTTGAAGGCATTCACCTCCTCAGGTTTTGGGAGTTCGTATCTCTTCAGAAGACTTTTAATCCCTACAGCGGGCAGAGGAAGCGGGCAGGTTAACAGCCTTGGCGACGAACGCAACATCACCATCTTGTGGCTGGTTACGCACGTCTCATGGAGTCGAACATCTTGGACAGGGTTTCTTGGTCCCTCTTCAGTCCCAAGCATTCAGTCAGGTAGCTATGGATCAACAATATTATTGTCGATAGACTTTTTCATGTTTGTACACAGTAGTTTTCCAGGCTACTTCCAGGTGGCAGAAAGGTGACAGACTACCGCTGACTTGAACTGAAACAAGGACAAAAACTTGTCCTGTCACATTTGCTACTTGTTGCGTCCTTTCCCCACAGGGTGCAGCACTACATTATATAGACTGAGCCTGACTCCTATGTGGTGTTATTGTAGTCATATGTTTTATACTGCTAATGCTAAGATGGCAAACCGCCTTGAAAAAAAACAGCGACTTATAACGGGACAGAATGAGAACCAAACCTCCATCATCGGGTTTGTGGAAGGCATTTCCTCACAGGTATGTCCTGTTTAGAATGTTTGGTTGGGTTATCTTTGAGTAATTTAACCTGCTAGCTAACATCAGCTCAAGAACATGCTATCAATTTCAGTGTCAACAGAGCACATCTCTGTCATTAATCAGTTCAACAGAAAAGTCAATTAATTAGACAGTCCTGTCCATGTTAACTGTCAGAATTTCCACCTCATCTATTTTAGAACCTAATTACCTGTTAAATTGTAAATTACAGCTGCCATACCGCCTCGATTCGAACCAATTAAATCACGTAACATCTTTTTGACAAAAATCATCATTCAAGGTATTTTTACCTCAATTAATTACCGTGCCTTGATGAAATTACGGGTTTGTTTTTTTGTGTGGTGCCGCCCGGAAGTACGTATGATGTCATGGTGTAAAGTACCAAAGGCCACTCCCATGTCTCAAAATGACCTACCTCTCTACGTTGAGGCCAGCTCTTGAGGTGCTGCTCAGAATAGCAGTTAGCGCGATCTGTGAAGGGGAAAAAAGCAGCCCCGCATCCGTCATGGCCGCATATGCCAGAAAGTCATCGGCATTCTTCCTCAATGACTCTGGGTTCTCCAGTGTTGGATATCGGGTCTGAAGAGTGACAGTTGACAAGAGTTGTGATAATGTTAATAATTCGCAACACCAGTGATTCCCAACCAATGTGCCCTGAGAGCTCATCAGGCAGGTACTTAGCCAATTATACCCAATTGGTCTAAAAAGTATCATTTACTGGCTACAAATGTAGCTTTTTTAATCTATCTATATGTTTTTTTTTTTCTGTTGAGAAGAAGCAGCAGCGCATGATATCCATTGAATTAAAGCTTGAAATCACAAGAAAACATGAGGGAGGTTATGCATGTAGCCCACTTGGCAAAGCAGTACGAGTGTAGCACTTTTACAATACTTACTAAACTGAAGCAGGAGGAGTCGATAACGGCTAAGGACGGTAAAATAATTTCTAAGCTGTGGACGTCTGTCCATGAAAAGATGGAGAAGCTGCTGAAAGTGAGGAAAGCGTAGCAAAAAATCCAAATATGAAGAGTAAGTTCAGTGAAAGTAAAGTGAAAAACTTTTTGTTCTTTACATCCTGTTAAATTGCTATTGCCGTATTAAGCAGTTTTTCTTGTTAAAAAATTAAAACATGTGCCTTGGCTCAATAAAGATTGGGAAACTGCTCCACAATGTTCCAGTTCCGTATGTGGGAGTGGGCCCACCTTGAGGTCAATAAGCAGCCCCTCCAGCGGTCTGTAGGGGTTGTGTACCACCAAGTGGAAGTTGAGTTGCTGAACAAGCAGCAGCTCGTACTCCAGGATCTGCTCTGCATCCCGTTCCTGTTCCGCCGGACTCTGGTGCACAAGGTTGCCCACAAACTGCCCGCTGGAGACGTTAAACTCGTCCACCTTGCAGGCCAGGTATGCACATGTCAGCCTGAAACAGGGAAGAAAGGAAAATGAGGCATAAATAATAATGAAGAGTGAGTCATGAAAATGGTTAAGAAAACAAGGGGAAGAGCAACCATTAAAAGAGCAACAGTGACTATTGATACATTATTAGATATTTAACAATAAAGGGGACCCTTGGTTTACTACAGAGTTCTGAAACTACAAAACTAGTTCTCTGCATTCCATTTGTGACCTTCAAAAACCCTGTGGACTATATATATATATATATACTATTTTAATTAAATATTTGTGGAAAATTACAATTAAAGGGCTCCCACCTTACTCCAAATAGACACGTGATATTCTCTGCAGTGGAGTAGTATGTAAGCACCCCATGCACGATACAAGGACATAAGGTATTCCCAATGTCAGCAGCCACTTGTACTCACATGATAATCCTTGGGTGGTACTCCATAAGAGAGTTGTTCATGTAGAATCTTCTGAAGTACATGATGGCTGTACCCTGCATACAAAAGACACACTCATATCTGGAGGAAATGCATCATAGTGAACCCCCCCCCCCGAATGTCTATATATATATATATATATATATATATATCGCAGATTTGAATCAGATTGTTTATTATGGGTTTTTAGAGTATACTGGCAAGTCCAAATTTAGAGTTGTGCGCCTTTAGTGTAGTACCCACGTTGAGTTTTACTGGGAGATATGTGGTGCCATTTATTTATTTTTTCTCAAACCATGATCTATCTAATCACTGTTTTTGTGCTCAGGCCAAAGCAATGAAAGTACTGCTTTCGCAGCATCTTGGTGCCAAGAAACTATGTTGAAGTGAATTGCATAACGTAATTTAGAAAAACATAGCGCATTGCTGCCATCTTGGTGTCAAGGAACTATGTTGAAATGAGTTGAGTTTCCTTTAGACAAAAAAAAGTGCTTTATTGCAATCTTGTGGAATCTTGTAGACAAGGAACTACAAAAACAATGTTAGTGTATCAGTTTTACGGTAAACTTCAACTGGAAGTGACAAAAGGCTTGAAGCAAGCACACTTTAACTCATTTGGAGAACTACGCGAGCGAGCGTCTTATTTTCATTTGCTCAAAGGGATGTTATACGACAGTCTCTCATTTCTTGAAACCGAGAGAGTAAAACCGGTACTAAGGATGACTTTTAAAAGTGTGTTTTAATAAATTTAAATGTGTTCTAATAAATTTACACACATTTAAAGCGTCTGGGAAGGGGGGGGGGTGGATCACATCCCATGCGATAAACACGGGTTCACTGTACATTGTTTTGATATCTAAAAATGAAAATACATACAATAACAGATTTGGGCATTGCGGGTTTGAACACACTGCAAAAGTCCAGCAGCCTCCTCTCATAGTGTCTGAAGAGAACATCTTCTTCATGACGGTCCAGTAACATAGACTCACTTTTCATGTGCTGTGGAGTCACACAAGAATTGGCTGGGTCAAAATAAGGTGCGCAGGTTGAAGTTGAGGAAAGATTTTTGGTTTTATTATTATTGACCTTCCCACTTTCTCTTACCTTCTTCCTGTACTTCTGGTTGGCTTCACATCTCAGCTGTTCCACCTCGTCTTCGCTGTTAAACGTCCAATATTTTTTTTGAGAGCTGTCATGGAACATGTCTGCAAAAGCAGGGCATCACAGAAAGTAAGTTAGATTTTGTTGGTTATTAACAATGACACGTTTCTTTAAATGTAGTATCCATAAACCCACATTATTTATAGCTGACAACTAGCGATTAAAAACAGTAAAACCAATTGCGAGCTTGGCTTTGCAGTTTGTTTACGTTCTTGTGCAATGGTTTCAAATCTACATTGAACGACAGTGTTAAGTTACGAAGTCCCCCAGAATGTCTATCTAATATTGATTATTTCGGGGGGTAAAAAAAAAAAAAAAATAGTTACCGTTAATTCATCCGATAGTCGCTTGTTTGCGTCCGTGAATCTCATATGAATCGGCTGGCATTAAATACTGGTCGCATGTTTGACGTCACGTCCCACGCGCTCGTCGCTTGATGATGATGTTGCCGTAATCTTTGCCGCACTGCGCGTTAACATTTTTCTTTCTGTTTTTTTTCTTTTAGATTTTGCTGTCTGTAACAAATCACAACAATGACACACTAAAATATTTAAATATTCAATACACATCATAGATTATCACTGTAATTATAGCCCCCCCTTTTCTATTTTTTTATTTTAGGAAATATAGACCATCTGGGACGGTGATTTAGGAACATTTACATTTTGTAACATAACAGTATTTCCACTTCTCTGTTGTTAATGGGTTTTTTTAGTTATTTTGGACAAAACGTGCATATATTTAAGATCCCAGAGCATGGTAGCTGTTGATCAGTCGCCACTCAACACCCCACCCGTGTTTCCGTACACCGCAATTTGCATAAACCGGAGTCATTTATAAATAATGAATACACGTGCGTTCAGCGGGAGACGCTCATTTGCATATCAGCACAGCCGTGGTTTGATTTCCTAGCTCGGTGTTGTTGTCCTTAACAGCCCTGCGAGCCTCTATAAGCTACAAGTAAGGAATTAGAACTTGAACAGGTACGTGCTTATAATAATAATAATTAATTTAATAAATAAAAATAAAATAAAAAAAACTCCACTATCGTGCATGTATTCTGCCGTTGCAAGTAACGTCTGTCTGTCTAGTTGGCTTGTTTGTACGAGCACTGTGCGCCTTTACCTCAACTCAGCCCTAACATGCAAAATTGATGAGACCATTGCAGCGTGTGTGTGTGTGTGTGTGTGTGTGTGTGTGTGTGTGTGTGTGTGTGTGATTGTGTGTGAGAGAGAGAGAGAGAGAGAAATCATCGTTCCCCATTGATATGGATGGGAATTCCATTAACCTGCTCAAGACTCCCCCCAAAAACTGCAACAAAATTGTGAAATGTGTTTTTAATTATGGAAAATACCACTCTATGATATTGTACTTTTAAAAAATATATAGTGATAACATAATATAAATGGAATCTGAATGCTGAAAAGTGTCACTGGAGTTACTCTCCACTTCATCTCAACAGCATCCTCCTCGGCTGACACTGACATCAGTGCTACTGCAACCGGCAAGTGCGTCTGGCTCTGCCTCTTGCAGCTGTCGTTTACGCACATTGGCTGTCAACGTGAAAAAGGTCAAAACCTTTGGTAGTTGCGATAAAAGCTGTTTGTGTTCCTCTCACCTTCTCTGCTCCTCTGGGAGCTATATATAACTCTGCTTCATTTTCCTCACAATGTGCCAACATGTTTGTAACTTTGTTTTGCTCCCCTCTTCCTGAATCAAGCCTGCACATGCGCAGTAAGAAGATGGAAGAGTCCATTGCATGAGAAGGGAGGGGAGCACTCAAAACGATGTTTAATCAAGCATTTTTTTTTAGCATGTAAATTGAGACTGAAACAATAATCAAAGAAAACTTTATTAATCAGGTGGCCCCTGGAAATCTTGGGGACCCAGGCAACTGCCTGTCTTTGCATAATTTTAAACCCGGCCTGTGTGTATGAGTGCCTGTCTGATTGCCTGTGCGTATGTATGTGTGCGTGTGGGTGTCTGTGTGTGAGTGTGTGTGTTTTATACTCTTACATATCTTTTATGGGAAACAGTGTGATTGTAGGTCATCACTCTGTAAGACTCAGGCATACTTAAACCCTATCTCAGCACTCCTAAAATACCATAGGTGATAAATGTAGTTATAATGTACTGTATTTTATTATTATCATTATATAATAGTGTCTTCAAATCCTGGCTTAGAACCTATTAGGGGCCATTTCAGTTTTTATAAAGTCCTCTGAGGGCAATGCTAAATGGAGTGGAGAAAAGATTGTTTATTGTTATTATGCAATATTTTATGAGCATTTGTGGGTTGAATGTTTTGGGGCTGTTTTTTTTATTTTTATTTTTTAGAAAAGTTCCTATTTGGTTTTAGGAATTGAAGGGTCCTTCACTGCCTTAGAATCAAATAAAATGTGTTGCCCATGTTGGTCGTTTAAATCCATTGTAAGTGACACATAATTTATGACACATAATTAGTGGTGGAGAAATTAAATTTCAAACACACATTATACTGTATATACAGTAACTGTATTTGTTGTCTACATTGGGTAAAAAAAAAAAGTTAACTTGCTAGAGGGGATTAGCTTAGATCAGTTTTTCCCAACCTTTATCTAGCCAAGGCAAATATTTTAGACAGTATTAGAACACCACCCAACGAAAAGGTCACAAAAAGACAATATACATAAATAAAACGATATACAGAAATGATGATGATGTTGTTTTAGATTAGCCTCCTTTCAAATGTACTTACTCAGTGTTGAACTTTTATCCTGTTGAATAAATGGCAACGGGTGGATACACAGGTTAGTTATACGTTTTGCCATCTAGTTCAAGACCATTTGCTCTTTCTGCCTGTCACTATATGTCACTGACATACTGTAGATAGATGAAGAAAAAGATTAATTGCTATATTGCAGTTCACCTATTGCGGAATCAGTGCATTGCAGATTCTCTTCATATTAATATCATGCGATTTTGAGTGTAGGCAATAATTTTTGGGTGGTAAAATAAATACTTCCCAGCCTAAAACATTAAAACTGCAAAAAAAAAAGAACAATTGATTGAAACTTATTACAAGGAATAAAATGTACATCGTGTACTGTATTACTATGCATTACTGAATGTTTGAGATTTTAAAAGGCGTTTCAGAGTATACGTGCAAAGTGTTTACAAGAGTATGGTAGAGGTTAGTAGGAGTGTAGGGAAGATTAATAAGAGTCTGGGGAGCTTCGTACAGCTTTTAAGTATAACTCAAAGAAATATGTGGTCACTACTTTGCGGATTTCACTTATTGTGGGGGTGGTCCGGAACCGAAACCCTGTGATAAACGAAGGATTACTGTCATAATTTTCCCCCCAATTAAGTGAAATTGGATAATTTCCTGCGGCATACCTGATGATCTCTTGCAGTACATTGGCTGGGAATCACTGGATGTTTGGTTACCAGTCGACAGTGGTTTTGTGAATTTATTAATTGCAAGGTATTGTGTTTGCGGGCTGAGAATCACTGAATTTGCCATTGTAGATTGGCCACTGCTGTCAAATACTTTATTTTAGTGCCTCCCTAATCAAGGTAGACTCACATCCACTTTGAATCATGTCTTTGCTCGCATATGACAAACCTTTCCATGCACAAAATGTGAAAAGATTGCAATTCCTGGACACAAAGTCACCTGAAACCCAAGCGCTGACTGATGGATTGGTACATCGTAACCTTGGCTGTACAGATCTTGGAGGAGGAAGGGTGATAGTTACCACGTCGTGTATGAAGCCCCTCTCTTTTGTATAAAAGCAAATCATTTGGCAATAACCTTGGCAGCCATGCGAATGATTTCTCTGACCAATGAGCTCACTAAATCTCATTTGCTGGTCTTCATTTTTGTTAAGCCGCTCAGCTTCACACGCCAACAAATGCAATTAAAGCCTGATTCTAAATCCCCCAATGTGCATATTAATTATGCTTCCCCCCATTACAATATGCACCCCTGCCCCCCCCCCACCTTTTTTTCCCTCTCCCCCCCTCTTCTCCAGCTCTTGCTTGATATCAGACACCTCCAAGGACACTCGTCAGGCACTGGGTCATGTCCACTGAAGCTAGGCATCAAAACCAAGATGGCCACCAGTCACCCCCGCCCTCTCACGTATTTGCCACATGGAGGAGTGTGTGTTTGAGCTTGAAACAAAGCAGGAAGTGCATGTTGATTTGATACATGCACTTTGCCGAGCCACAACTTTGTCAAAAGAAATTGGAAATAACATAGTTTGAATGTGTCCCTACATTTGGTTTCTTCTGGTTGGCATTGTTTCCCCCCCTTCTCCCTCCCCTGCAGACACTTAACACACCCCCACTGCCTCAACCCTCATCCCATCTCTAATTGAGCTTTGTGTCTACCTCCATCTCTCATTCAAACACAGCCTCATTTGCATACCACAGCCGCACCACGGACAGCTCCCCAGCTGTACAGTAAAGAGCTAAATGAGGAACACAGACCCACTTTACGTGACGTGAATACTAAGCAGCCGTTGCATCCTGTCAATGTTTCCTGAAAACACAACAAGCACCTGAGAGATGAGCAGGAAAACCAAATCGATGCATTCACACTGGGCCACCTGAAAAGACATGCACAATTTTCTCTGTCAAGTAAAACGTTTCAGACAGTGTTACGTTCTATAAATCGATGTGAAGGAGTCATAGAATTTGTGTTACACAAGGGCCAATTTTAGGATTGCTCAGCCCACAATCACAATTCCAGGCATACAGTACCATTCAAAACTAAAACTACAAAATACACAAGATTTTGTAAGTGTAATTTAAATTTACTGTCACAATTGCAATAGAAAATAACATGCTTGCTAAAATAAAATAAAAATTCCATTATGTCTGTGTAGATTGTCATTCATCCAGGTCATCTGCGAAAGGTTGAATCGAGGCACCTGGACTCTTGTTGTTTATTGTTATTATTATTATTCCAAAAAATGTTCAAATATGACATGGGCAACTATGCTATTAAGCTAACAATATTTTAACAAAATGCATCGTGCAATATACCTCGGGAAACATAATTAACCGTTCCCCCTTTCTAAATTCCAATTCAGTGAGATACATATTACTATGCCACTTTTTTTTTTTTTTTAATTCTTCAACAAAAATAATTCAGAGAGAGAAAAAAAAAAAAAACAATGCAAGCTAATAACTCTTTGAACTCTCAAACTCTTTGAAGGAATTAAACTATTCCTGAAATTCAGCCATGTTTTCTGGCACAGCATGCCTGTCCCATATAACAGAGGTCGAATGTTGACTTTCATCTTGTGTTTCAGGGCTCAACCTCGATTAGCACAAGCAAGCTAGGCCCAGAGAGAGAGGAGTAGTTCATCGTTGCGAAATTTGCTTGAGTGCACCGAGACTCATTTAGTATGGATTTTTGATGCACTCTAAACACACTTAATATAATATGTTAAGCAAAACCTTAATGGTAATGTTAAAAAACAAAAAACAAGGACAATTTTCACTCAAGGCACATTGGTGGACATTTGACATTTCCTCTTATTTTAGAATTCGTGGAGGAGGTCGTGGCTCCAGTTAGGGCAAAATAAATAAATAAAATGCTCTTTGCATAGGAAAATCCAACGCAAGAAATGGGACTTAAACTTTACACTGCAATGATTTGAAGTCTAAACAATTCATGCTCATTTGTAAAAGGTTGCCAGTATTTAAATGAGTCTTTGTGCATGTAAAGAGGGGGGTGGGAAACGCGCATCATATGCTTGCGACCCCTCGAGTGAACAAATACGAGATGTAAATGCTGTCATCTTTTTAAAATGGGGACGTTTGGGTCAAATGGGTTTGCGCAGGTTGCTTTTCCTCACTGTGCACGCTAATTTTGTTTACCATCTGTAAGGCCCTTCAGTGTGTGTGTGTGTGTGTGTGTGTGTTTATGTACTGTATATGCATGTGTATGTTAGTACTGGACACTGTGTGTGCAATGATATTATTTTTAGCTCAAATTAATTCTGTGTAACTGCACATTATGTTTAGAAATAGTAATTTCACATCTCATAGTCATGTGACTCTAACAGCATGATTAAAAATATACATTGTAAATTGTATCATTGTAAATCGTGTTTCATAAATGATTCTTCATAAGTGCTTGGACATTAGCCACATAAATACAGTAGATCATTACTTTCACCTCAATAGCAACATTTTGTCGTAAAGTGTAACCATTTAAGGAACCATCACTTTAACATTGATGGTAATGACAATATCCTTTAAGTGAATATAATGAAGGTGAGTAGAATAAAAATGATTACCATATGTATTTGCTTATTGCTTAATAATTTTCTGGGATTCCAATTTCCAAGATGTAAAGGTTAACTATAGTGTACATTGTGTACGCATTCTATTCTAATTAGAAGCCGCATGCTTTAATATAGAGGAAGCATTATGTGTTTAAAAATGGGGGATGGGACTCGTTTGATCAAGTTTGGTTGCCTAGCAACCTAAATCATTTTTTCAGACAAAAAAAAAAAAAAACTCCGAGATTTAATAATCAGGTTGTGTGCATTCAAATGCAAAGCAGGCTGTCAGGCTGCACCTGAAGGACAGCAGGAAATAGACGGGGGTAATTTTGCTACTTACAGGTGAATAGCTGACCTTCCCCAGCAAGTGGCTGTCAAAATCACACTCCAGCACCGCAAATTTGACGAGATAGGTTTTAAAATGTGTACACATTTCAGTGGATAAAATGAAACACACATTTGTCTTTCCAGCCAAAAAAAAGCCCTCCAACCCTTTTTCCTAGTAATAATTCCAAAACATAAAAACAAATATGGCAGAAAACTAGGGCTGCAACTAATGAATATTTTAATAATCGATTCATCTGTTGATTATTTTTCTGATTTAGCAAGCTAATGAATTGGATGTAAAATAAAAAAATAAAAACATATTTGATGAAGATTCAAGTCCTGGTTTGGTCCGTAACAACCGTCAGAAAATAGGCATAAATGATGGTCATTGTTTTCCAAAGTACAGTAAAAGCAAATGTTTGCAAATGTCTTATTTTGATCAAACACAGAGACAATCAGTCTGCTTTCATGGAGAACTACAGAAATCAGAGAATATTTACTGTTGAGAGGCTGAAATCAGAGGATTTGGACAATTCTAAGTGAAACATGGTCTCTGAATGATAAATCAATCCATTGCTGTACCGTTACAACACCCATTTAATCATATGGAAGTAACAAACTGTCATTCATCGTACTGCATTTCAGTTCTGATGCTCCTATTGTGTTGCTGCTCTAATTCCTGTGTAATCCCTGGCACCCTCCCACTTTTTGTTTTCCTAATTGCAGCATTCCCCTTTTGTCTGGCCACATTCTTGTGAGTGCGTGAGCTCGTCACGGGCCTCCTGTGGACTTCTTCGTGTGGACGCCTCACAAAAAGCCTTGTCAGGTGGTGGTGGCCATTAGCCCCCCTACTCTTCATTGTGTCTGACAAATGTGATGTTTAAAGCGCACTCATAACTCCAAAGCGCTCCCTCAGTGTGCCCCAACAAATGACATGCATTTAGAAATCCGGAAATGTCCTATAAACATTAAATAGTGAGTGGCTCAAATACTGAAGCAAATAAGACAACGCATCTGATGATTATATATTATCAAAACAGTAGTTAGTGATCCTATAGGTTCAGTTTTAGCACAGAATTATAATCCTAAAATGCAGCAAAAAATTCTTTCCTCAATTCTTCAAACCATTATTCAGTATTTAGTCCACACGGGCCTTAAATTCTGTTCTCTTGTCGTGCTAAAGTAATATTAACTAATCAAATAAGCAGAATTGAAGTTAGAGTTGTAAACTTCACCTGATTAATCTTCACCAGAACTACATGCATTTTCACTGTCTTTAAATGTCTTTTGCAGTTAATTTAAGAAAACCTGCAGTCCACTTGCACACAAACGCACGCGCATGAACTACTCTCGCTCTTCACTAGATGGAGGAAGAACATCATTCTGTAGACTTTGAAAGATGGACGAAATGTCTTCTGCAAAAGGATTTTGTTTTCTAGAATTGACCTTAATATATGTTAATTCATGTGTTACTTTCACTCTTAAATCATCCTCAATTATTGAGAGTATGGAGAGTATCAATTAATTGATTTTTAGAAAGATCGATATTTAGACAATTTTATGAAAATGTTAGAAGGTATACCAAAGTAATATATAATTTTTTTGAACAATAAAACATATATATAATTATCATAATGTGTACATATGATGATGACAATGATGTTGATGTAACAATAGCATAGCTGTTAAAGCTGTTGTTTTGTTGCTCTTTACATCGTAAACTATAAAATACAGAGGTAATTTTTAACAATGGGTTGTTGTGACCTTTGAAACGGTTTTCAAACAATTAAATATATGCAGAAAATAGCGTAGCTGACGTTTTTTTTGTTAGCCCCTCAACTAATTGACACTGTATCAAGAGCGCCTCTGCTGGTTGCAGCCAAGTAGTGCACTTCAACGACAATTATAAAGCACTTGCATGGTTCCACCTTCAATTTTCCTGCAACACATTATTATGAACGCGTGTTGTTTGTTCTCCGTCGACTTAAAATTTGCGATTTGCTTCTTTTTTAACATGGCGTCCCAGCAGCACGTCTCCTCATACTTCCTCCGTTCCCCTCCAAGTAGCATACCATTAGCTCATGGCCGTGTTGTGGATCGCCGTTTTCGGCCGCGGCCCGGCTCCTCGGAGCGTCTGAATTGGCCTGGGAAAGAGACGAGGCCCAGGCTTAAGCGGCCAAATTGTGGCGATGACAAGGAGCTCCTTGATGAGCCCGAAGGCTGACTGAGCCGAGCCACACTTTGCCCGTGTTCTTTATTCATTACCCCTTGTCCTTTTCTCCCAGAAAGAGAGCCAATAGGGCCCAGCAGGTGAATGTAAAGAAACGCGAGAGGACTCCCCCTCGATCGGCCTTTCAGGGCCAGACAATAGGCCGGCCCACCTCTTGTACAGCTGCATTAGAAGGCTGATTAAAGCTCTTCCTGTGAGCCATTGATTGAGGATGCAAAGCTAAAACCAACAAAACCCCACAGTGCTGCCGTCTGATAATGATGGAGTCCCACCTACAAAGCACAGGCTTCAAATGATTACTGGGGCTTTGTTTTCGTAGTAGTCCTGCGAGTGTGTGTGTGTGTGTGTGTGTCTCAAGACAGAGAAATTGTTGCCTAACCATAGCAGGAGGTCTTCAAACGGCTCCAATTAATCGTGGCCTCGCTCAAAATCTGTAATATCCTCGCTTCACTTTCAAGCTTTCCGTTCCAATTAGCACAGACAACACGCGTGTTCATCTTTTAAGATATGTACAATAAGACCGTGTGATGCGTCATGTAAAAACTAATTACATAAATACTCGGGCCACTTCCTCAAGTACACCCAATAGAACAGAATCGAAATAGAATAGACAGCCTTTATTGTCTTTGTATGGGCAGACAGTTTTTATTTCAATCATGAAAAATAATAATTAAAAAAACAAGACAAAAGAATATAAATGCTCCATCTAGCAATACTAAATTATGTCTCTAATATCCTCTAATAGAGTTATGTCCATAATTCTGCCTTTATGAACGTCACTCATATTAGATTGACACTGTCGGAGATGTGTTTATAATTGTGGTTTTAGTATGCACTGAGAGCTGTTTTCAAATATTCTAGTTAGCTAGTGGCGGAACGGTGGACGACTGGTTAGAGCGTCAGCCTCAAAGTTCTGAGGACCCGGGTTCAATCCCCGTCCTCGCCTGTGTGGAGTTTGCATGTTCTCCCCGTACCTGCGTGGGTTTTCCCAAAAACATGCATTAATTGGAGACTCTAAATTGCCCGTAGGCATGACTGTGAGTGCGAATGGTTGTTTGTTTCTATGTGCCCTGCGATTGGCTGGCAACCAGTTCAGGGTGTACCCCGCCTCCTGCCCGGTGAGGAGAAGCGGCTGAGAAAATGGATGGATGGATAGTTAACTAGTTAGTTTTTTTTTCTTTTCAAATTCATCTGGATCATTGGTCATCCTTTCTTCATTATTCATCATCTGGAAAAAAAAAAACCCCAAAAAACAAGGTTGTACAAAATACACAGAACCATGCCCGGGTCATCAGTTTATTGATAGCAGTTGTGCAGCAGTGAAAAGACATCACGAATGGAGCGCTTGTTTTGCTTGCCTCAAAAGCTGTAATGGAGTGCTACTGTAAGTTCCTAACACAAAAAGTTACCAAGTTTGATATTAGTTGAGTGTGCGCAACATATGATTTAAACCTTATAAATCATGCCCTCTGTCTCTTATTGGTTGTTTTCCTCATGTACGGTGTATATCAAATTAGAGGCACATGATGGGGCTAGAGATGGCTTTTTTTTTTTTTTTTTTTTTTTTTTTTTTTTTTTTTTTTAAAACCGATCATATTTATCATGTACTACTGTCAAGTCATAATGACTGTTTTGACAAAAAGACAAACACACATATTACAAACAGCTGTCAGAATCATGCACTTGAATTGTCCCCTAGTTCAAATTACAATACAAAACATCCAATAAAACTGAGCATACTAATTATTTCTCAAAGGGTGAATATGTGCTACTGCCTTTGAAATTATTAGATTGTGCAGCCATGCCAAATATAGTGGCCAGTGACCACTTATGAAATTAGCTACGTTTTTTTAAATTCATAATATATTTACTCTGACAACCGTAGAGTAAATCAGGGGGATTATTTATTTTTTTTAATTCTCAACATCACAGTTGGGCGGCCTCCTGTGATGTACAGTCACTTTCACACGGTGATTATTGCATTCGCGTTTTAAAATATGGATTTTTAAACACTTCTATCATTGTTATGTTAACAGGCCTTTCTGCATGTTAATCCCTTTTATGGAGAACGCTATAGGGAGACGAGAAGATGTGGGAAAAGACGCTGAGAATACTTAAACAATCAGTGTGTGTGTGAGAAAGAGAGAGGGTGTCTGTTTGTGTGTACGTGTGTTAGCAAGACAGAGTTCTCGGCTTATTCATAAATATTGCATTTCTTTTGAGGATGAACGTGTGACACGTTTTCATGTTTCCGCAACAAATTTCACTGTCGTAGCTTTGCTTTTGTCAGTCATCCTCCAAACGGCGCGTCCTGACAATTATCCCCGAGAAACTCCTGGGGAAAAAAAAAAAAAAAAAAAAAGACTTGACTGTGTGTGCATCATCACACTCACTCGCTTCTTCCCTTTCTCTACACTTTATTTGATTCCAGTCCTGTATATCTTTCTGCTAATCAGTTATTGTGCAAACGTTTTTGTTTGTGTAATCTGTTATGCATATTTTTGCAAATTTTTGTTTGGTGATGCATTGCAATTTTACACATTGTAACAAAACGGCCAGTTGACAGTCATCAATTAGGTATTGGGCATTGTGTTTGTTGACTTTCTAACGTTTGTAATGTCTCGACTGACGTCTTCAATGAAACATTTGGACCAATACAATGTATTTCCGCCTGTAGTTAACCATGACATACTGTTTGGTTCAAATTCAAACCATTTTGGTATTTGACAGGAAAGAACATTACCCGTCTTTCACTGTAAAATTGATGACTTTTCCTTAAGTGATCCAAATAAACATCCATCCATCCATCCATTTTCTGTACTGTTTTATCATCGGGTCGCGGGCATGCTGGAGCCTATCCCAGCTATCTATACAACAATATAAATATTTTACAATGAAATTATTTTATACATGTGCTACAAAGTTTGCGTCTACTGAGGCTAAAATCCTTCTAAATGGGTTTTAGATTTACCTATGTGTGTGTGTGTGTGTGTGTGTGTGTGTGTGTGTGTGTGTTAAATCAAGGAAAATGGTGGTGATGGTTGAGACTGCACGTACCATAAATGTTTGTATTTTTTTTATGGAACAGTGGCAACAGTAATCAAGAAGGAGCTTGAAACACTCTTTAGAACTTTCTGTGTGTCCACCACATTTGCACAGGTTACAGTAGAAACGCTCACCTGTTGGTCTTTGACTGGCCATGGGGGAGTAAATCAACCTAAGATTGATCATACATATAGTACTAGATATACTATACTAGTACTTTATTCAAGAATGAATGTTTTTTTTATAAAATATAAAAACTACACTTTTCATTTTCTCTGAAACACTGGTCAAGGTTTAATCAACCAGTTATTAATGACAGGCAGGCTATTAATACGTTTTGTAAAGATCTGCAGTTCCTCATTTTATATAGATACTATGAGGATGTTCTTGGCCCAGGTCAAACTTATGATGTGCGCATGGAAAATGAACAGTATGTATGTGATACTAAGTGAAAACAGCATCATACCTTTTAATGCCCAATTTCTACTATACTGTATATGCTCAAATACAGCAGTGACATCCACTTTAAACAATGCTTTTATATTCTTTCCTTTATGGTGCATCCCCCAAGCAGCACAAAAAAGCCAGGGGTCTTTATTCTTTATACAAACCAAGCCACGAGAACTGGGTTGGGGGAAAAAAAATAAAATCACTCAAGGAATTCAATATGCTCCTTCAAATAAACCCCCAGCACTCTTTGCATTTATGATGATAATGAAGACTTTTCCTCACAAGTTCAGTAAAGTGGAGGGAGACACACAGGAAGTTGCACTACAACAGCCTTTAGCACTGCACTACAGTGAAGGCTGTCGCATGGCTAGCTGGGTGCTAAGGACCATCATCACACTCGCGCACATTTATCAGAATAGCGTTTACATACCACACAAGATATACACGCTTATTTAGACACACACACACAGACATCCGCCTACACCCACTCTAAGCCTTTTCAGCCTTTTTAACTGTGTGCACCTCATCCTCCCACTCCACTGTTATTAGACTCAGACACTCAGACTGGCTGACTCCACCTCCCAGTATGCATATGAGTCACGACGACCTTCGTTCTCACTTCTTGTTCAAGAGCGTAATTGTTTCATGTGGACACCGTGCATCAGCTTGTTACCGGAAACTCAGGAAAATTGAGCAGGCAAAGACCTCAATATGTTTTTGAGCGAAAGGTATTAGAGTCTTTGGAGACGACGTATATTGAATATATAACCAAACAAAGTGCTAAAAAGTCTGTGTATCTACAGGAGTTTTGCCATCATCTTTATACAGTAAAACATTTAAGGCACTTTTGACCAATAGGAAATCATGTAGATCATAAAATATGTTAAATGTGTATGGTAAAACACATGGCTCTAGTTTCATAGTCGGCGCAGCTGCGCTTCAGGGTAAAAACTGCCTTAATTCTTAATTTTCGTACACACGCAAGACTCGTTGCGTGTATTTGCCATTTTGGCAGACCAGTCTGCGTCGAGCTGGGCATGTCAGCCCAAGCGAAGGTGTGCACTGACAGTCTGAAAGTTAATCTAAAACATAGGCCAAATGGGACCACCTCTAAGTTTTGGCGTGGGGATCTAACGCGATTTTGGTGAATTTGATCGATCTGCTGACGTGTGCTGGACGGCAGGCATCCAACCCTCTTGACCACCCGGCTGTCAAACTCCTGAAGTTTGCAGATGACACCACTGTCATCGGCCTCATCAATGGTCGGTGACCATTGATGAGGCCTGCATATCGACAGGTAGTGGAGCGGCTGGAGCTGTGGTGCGGCCGACATAACCTGGAGCTGAACACGCTCAAGACTGTAGAGATGATCGTGGACTTCAGGAAGCATCCTTCGCCACAGCTGCCCCTCACGTTGTCCTTGTGTCAAGCGTCGAGACCTTCGAGTTCCTGGGATTTACAGTCTCTCAGGACCTGAGGTGGGCGACCAACATATTAACTCCATCCTCAAAAAGGCCCAGCAGAGGATGTACTTCCTGCGGCTTCTGAGAAAGCAAGGCCTGGCACAGGAGCTGCTGAGGCAGTTCTACACAGCATTCATAGAATCAGTCCTGTGTTCTTCCATCACATTGTGGTTTGGTGCTGCTACAAAGGACAAACTCCGACTGCAACGGACAATCAAAAACTGCTGAAAGGATTGTCGGTACCCCCCCTACCCACCCTTGAAGACTTGCACGCTGCCAAAACTAAGAAAAGAGCGTGCAAAATCCTCTCTGACCCTCCACATCCCGGTCACCGGCTCTTCCAGCTCCTTCCCTCAGGTAGGCGGTACCGATCAATGCAAACTAGAACTAGCAGACATTCCAAGCGCTTCTTCCCTCTTGCAATCAACTTCTTAAACACCTAACCTACAATTCCATTACAACATGCTGGCAATTTTTTGACATGAGTTTGTTGTCACATTTCTGTGGGGTCAATTATACATTACTCGTGGACTCACTGTAGTAGTCTCGCCACGCTGCACTATTTGCATATCTGTTGTTGACCAATACTGGCCACTCATGCCAGAGTAGCATCTGCTCCATTTGCACACTGATTGCGGAGTATCTGCAACATTTGCACAATCAACATTGTCCCAGATTATCGCACTACTCGCTTGAAGTCTTGGCGCCCTTTGCACAATGGTCATTGCACCGGACTATTGCAATATTAGTCTTTCAAACTGCTCTAGAGGACTCTGCAGCTTTTTGCACAATTGTCAAAAAAATAAATAATTATGTACCGGCATTACCAGATAACTAGCAAACCTTTATTGCTCAGTGACTGTTTTTTGTCAGTATCTTTATGTCTGTCAATTGACTGTCTGTTGTCGTACTAGAGCAGCTCCAACTACCGGAGAGAAATTCCTTGTGTGTTTTTTGGACATACTTGGCAAATAAAGATGATTCTGATCATTGTAGATTATAGAAATCAATTCATTGAGTGCAATATGATTATCATCATCATTATATTTTTCTAAAACATCCCAAATACTTGCCGGCATGCGACCATGGGGGTCGGGGTACGGGTTGGGCGGCGTGGTGGAAGCGAACAATAAAAGGGAAAAAAAAATATAAATAAAAGGAATAAAGATACATAAAGTCCGCGGACATACAGTATTTAAGTCATCAGCAGTTTTCACCAGCTCATTCTGTATTTAATAAGGGTACGCGCAAACATACAATGCTGCACTCACGCACAGATCGGTTTCCGCATATAGAGACCTCATCATGCGGGACTATTGCGACGTTTTCAAAGGAATGAGAGGATCCGCTTCGATTGGACAGGATTGAAGTCGGCTGTGAATACACCCCTCGACGAGCGCAGAAATGACCAAGACTGGGTCGAAGCAGCCTCCTCACAAAGTTGCGCCACCCGCAGCGCTGGATTTGTGTTAGTCACGAAAATAGAGCCCACAGTGTTATTCTGCTAATCAGGTGCATATGCAGTGGATCATGAATGAACTGTAACAGGAAATGGAAAAGTGTCCATTTTGAGACAGGATCATTTCGTAATGTTGCAATCGACTGACTGAACAGTTTTTTTGGTTGGAATATGAAAATCACTGCGTGTATGACATGTGCCTCACAGTAACCACAGGCTAGCAGTCTGGACGCAACCCTTGTCCTTAGTACCAGCCCCCCCCCCCCCCCGCCCCCCCCCTCCCACACACACACACACACCCTTGTCCTTGCCACCACCTACCCACACACAACAAACTGCGGTCCTCCGCTGCACAAAGAGCAGCGCTTTGTCACATCCTCGACCCTTTGCGGCAGCGCTGGGTCACAGACGCGACAATGGGCTGTGTGTGCCATTAAACACACCCGTCAGCGTGAAGGACTGCCACGTTGTCATCGACTTTCCAAATATCTCTTTAGTCACACCTGCATGCACACACCCGACCCTGCAGGATGGGGCTCAGCGCCAACGACAGTATAAGGATGCCAACGCAACCGATGTAGATGAGACGACATTTGGAATTAAAAGCGTGCTTGCCGCTAAGGAGGAGCTAACCTGATTTGACGAGCTAACAGGATTGAGTGCCGTGGCATGTAGCGGATCTCTGCCAGGCAGATCTGTTTATTTGATAATGAAAGCAAATGAACCCTGAGGTTCAGGACTCAGCTAATCTAAACTATTAACAGTTACCCAGGCCTTGGTGATATCCATCCATCCATCCATTCTTTTTCTTTTTATTTTTTTAATAGCGGTCGTCCTCATTTGACTGAGAGCTGGAGCCTTTCTCCACTGAATTTGGGCAACTGGTGGTGTACACCATGGACTGGTCGCCAGCCAATCGCAGGCATTTGTGCTATTCGGGGCTTGCCAATGCCTGGAATGGTTAAAAAAAAAAGTACGTTTGTATTTTTAGTCCCGTTGAATGTTCACATTTGACAGACAGGAGTCAGTGTTAAAATATTTTTTAGCCCGAAATCTGACTAATTTTGCTATTTTGAGGCAATTCCTTCATGAGATGCCAAGCTTGTTCTTGACAAAGTGAGAAGATGTCAAAAAGGGTAGGGGGAAAAAAAGAGTTGATTGGGCCGAGGTGTGTGGTTGTCCATGGATATCTGTGACAAAAACAAGGTTGGACTATAAACATAAAATGTGCCTTTGAAGTGTTTTTGTTTGTGCTGGACAGAGGTCTGGCTTTGCATGTAAGGAAAGTAAGCTACTGCGGCCCCGTCATCCTCAAAGAGCATTAATCATTTTGATTCGCTGTAAGGAGTCGTCACTCACATCAGAATGACAACACTCGCTTCCCACTGGATAACATATGTTGTAGCCTATATAGAGCGAACCATCCTGCAGGGAAATTATGGTGAGGTGATGAGTCCCACTCTCATTTGTTCTGCTTCCCAGCTGAGTATTCTTTGAAAGCAACAAAACAAGCTCTCAGGATTTCGTGTGTATGACCAAGTAAAAACTGTTTTCTTTGAGTATTTGAAAGTTTCACTTACAGATGTCCAAAATGATAGATGCGGTAGAAAAGCATGCTCGATCGGGGTCGTTGTGATCTTAATACCGGTGGTCTGAGGATGAAAGCAAACTCGAGTCAGACCTTCGTCTACTCTCCTCAGATACTGTATGGCCTCACGATGGCCAAAGTGAGAACTCTCTTTTGAGGACGAACCCCTACTGAGCCCGCTAATCCTGTCTAAAAGAACCGTGAAGATGGCTTCACTGCTCCATCTCTGGCCTTTGGCCCTACGACACCTCCCGGTATGGGAGGGGATTAATAAAGCAGGCATCAGGTCTCCCGGCTGACTCAGCGTGGAGCGGACCCTGCCAGCCTATGTTCAGGGGGACCTCTGTGACGGGGGATGGCGAGGCATGTGTTAGCTTCTCTGTAAATGAGGTGCCCTGAAGGGCGCCAGGTAAGAGAGGTCACATGGGGTGGACAAACCTCTGTGGTGCAACACAAAAGGAAGAAACCGGATCACCTGCCCATTGCCAGATCAAATGAGGGCTTATAGAGGGGCTCTTCTCTTTCCAAACCTCTCTCCATGAATACTTAGGAAGGCCTCAAAGTACTGTACGACCTCCCACAGTCTCTGCCTCCTGTCCACTTCTGATGTCAATATATTCTATCCTAGATCCCCCTCACAGTGCTCATCAAGATCTTAATTCGTACTCTCAGCCCTTCACCAAGTACTGTGTGCATAATGGACCCTTAATCAACCTCTGGCCAATGCAGTCTTTTCTCCCAGCATGTCTGCACTCACGTCGATCCCGCATGTCGAGTTGCAATGATATGCTAATTAGTCTTCATATCTGCCGGCCTAATCTGTGTGCTCACATTCAGGTGCTTTTAATCCACTCCATAGCCGAACGTTTTGCTAATTTGTAGGTATTAGGCCTGTTGTCTAGGCGGCCCAGGAGAAAAGCGTGAAATGATTCCACGAAACAGTATGATGAAGTTGGAAGCGACGCACTCTCACATAACACAAGGACTGTTAACATTTCCTAAGCGCTTTTACAGTAGGCCATGTAGCTTCAAAGCTCACAGTCTGATCCTGTTGTGGTTGGCAAATAACCTCATCACACTATGCAGCATGACAGGGTAAGTGAGGGGCGTGGCAGTCTATGTGCCCAACACAATGCCCCTTGTCAGTCAGTCTCATTCCTGGGGGGTGTCGAGGGGCGAGGGAGGGTGCAATGGAGGTAGCCACAGGCCCTTGGGTCCCTGCAATTGGCCTTAATCCGCTAGATAATAAGTTCAGAAAGGGGCCATATGCTGCAGTGCAATGTGTGGGGAGGGGAGTGTTGCCTCATGTTACTTACACCAGGCCGGCGCTTTCTCAGGTACCGCCCTCCCACGGTCTGTTCCTTTGTACTCTGGGATCAGCCCTCTCCACGCTGTGAATGCTCCGAATTGATTAAACCCCACCGTATAATTGTCAGCATATCCCAGCGAATCATTTCCCATCCATTTGAAAAGTACAATGTGCATTTCTTTTTTTTTTTTCCCTCACCTCGTTTTTTCGACGCCCTTCCCAACACTTCAGTCGTCCTGTTTTCTTCTTCTTCCCTTTTTTCAGGAACCAGGTTTGTCCCTGCATGCCACCCTCGGGCCCCCCATGTGGGGTTGAATCAGAGGAGGCGTAGGGGCCTGCTCAGCTGGACTGTTGGCTGTAGATGAAAGTGCAGATGTGATTTAATCTGTGGCTGTGTTGATCTGAACTGGTACCTGCCTGGAATCAGCCAGAATCAAATCTTGTCACAGGATCAAGTCAAAAGCAGGTATGAAAGAGGCAAAAATGCCATCCACATGTATTAGTCAGATTCTTTATAATAATTCTGCAAAACTACAGCTCCACTCCTTGTGACGATACAGTTGTTCATATTTTACATGATCTTACCAGATCTTAGTCCCGAACCCACTCACTGCCATTGTAGCACTTTGTAGGGCAAGGAACCATAGTTCAATTTGAGACGCAACAGACACCACAAACCTCAAAATAAGGCAGTGAAACCATTAAATATGAAAAAAAAGGGGGTTTGAAAAAACGGATTTTACAGTTTGAGATTTCTCCAATTCTTACTTAAATGACTTAACATTTTTACCAACTTATGTAAAAACTAACAGTCTTTTGTTAAATTCGTTTTATTTTAGTCGAATGTTTAGCTTTTTCTCTTTTTCAGTTTAAAGCATGACATTCATGAAAAGAATGCAGCCCTATGGGGGGCACAAGCCGGTGCAAACTGTAGGCCGGTCCCAAGCCCGGATAAATGCAGAGGGTTGCGTCAGGAAGGGCATCCAGCTTAAAACCTTTCCAAACAAACATGAGCGTTCATCCAAAGAATTTCATACCGGATCGGTCGTGGCCGGGGTTAACAACGTCCGCCACCGGCGCCGTCAACCCGCAGGGCGCCGTTGGAAATTCAGTTACTGTGGGTCGAACTCGAAGAGGTGGAAAGCGGGTTCTTTGGCAGAAAGACAAGAGGAAAGCACAGAGCCTAGAACTGAATGTGGGGACTTTGAATGTTGGGACTATAACAGGAAAATCTCGGGAGTTGGTTGACATGATGATTAGAAGAACGGTTGATATATTGTGTGTCCAGGAGACCAGGTGGAAAGGCAGTAAGGCTAGAAGTTTAGGGGGAGGGTTTAAATTATTTTACCTTGGTGTAGATGGGAAGAGAAATGGAGTCGGGGTTATTTTAAAAGAAGAGTTGGCTCAGAATGTCTTGGAGGTGAAAAGAGTATCAGATCGATTGATGAGGCTGAAACTTGAAATTGAGGGTGTTGTGTGTAATGTGATTAGTGGCTATGCCCCACAGGTAGGATGTGACCTAGAGGTGAAAGAGAAATTCTGGAAGGAGCTAGACGAAGTACTTCTGAGCATCCCAGACAAAAAGAGAGTTGTGATTGGTGCAGATTGTAATGGACATGTTGGTGAAGGAAACTGGGGTGATGAAGAAGTGATGTGTAAGTACGGCATCCAGGAAAGGAACTTGGAGGGACAGATGGTGGTAGACTTTGCAACAAGGATGCAAATGGCTGTAGTGAACACTTTTTTCCAGAAGAGGCATGAACATAGGGTGACCTACAAGAGGAGAGGTAGAAGCACGCAGGTGGATTACATCTTGTGCAGACGATGTAATCTGAAGGAGGTTACTGACTGTAAGGTAGTGGTAGGGGAGAGTGTGGCTAGACAGCGTAGGATGGTGGTGTGTAAAATGACTCTGTTGGTGGGGACGAAGATTAGGAAGACAAAGGCAGAGCAGAGAACCATGTGGTGGAAGCTGAGACAGGATGAGTGTTGTGCAGCTTTTCGGGAAGAGGTGAGACAGGCTCTCGGTGGACGGGAGGAGCTTCCAGAAGGCTGGACCACTGCAGCCAAGGTGATCAGAGAGGCAGGCACGGGAGTACTTGGTGTATCTTCTGGCAGGAAAGGAGAGAAGGAGACTTGGTGGTGGAACCTCACAGTACAGGAAATCCTACAAGGAAAAAGGTTAGCTCAGAAGAAGTGGGACACTGAGAGGACCGAGGAGAGGCGAAAGGAATATATTGAGATGTGACACAGGGCAAAGGTAGAGGTGTGGCAAAGGCCAAACAAGAGGCATATGATGACATGTATGGTAGGTTGGACACTAAAGAAGGAGAAAAGGATCTTTACAGGCTGGCCAGACAGAGGGACAGAGATGGGAAGGATGTGCAGCAGGTTATGGTGATTAAGGATAGAGAGCGCACTCTATTTTGTCGTGATTGTTTCCATACACAATAATCAACAATATATTGAACACAATTGTCAGAAATCCAACCATACATTTTGTATGCCGCTGCCCTCACTAGGGGCACAGATGAGTCGGAAACTATTTTGTTTGACTTTGGACGAGGGAGAAACCCTACGCAAGCACCGGTAGTATGTACAAGTTCCACACAGGAAGGCCAGAGAGGTTCGAACCCTGAACCTCAGAACTGTGAGTCAGACGTGGTAACCACTAGCACTATGCCGACCTCGTCAGAAATCTCAACACTCAATTAACTGACTGTATCGGTCAATGTGTCTATTTTCAGTTGGTGACCATGAAGGCGATGACGCTTCACCTTATTTTCAAAATCCTCATTTCACCTCTTTTCTGTCGTGCGCCATCCACATTTGTTATGATTTTATGCTCTCCTCTTTGGGTTTCCCCTTTAATTTATCACCTATCTGTGCGCACAAGCAGGCCCTGTCTCCAATCCCCAAACCTGACATTGATCTCCACCTTTGGCGCTCGCCTTTCATTACTGTCTTGAAGGGCGTTGTTTGTGAGAGTGATCTTCATGTAAAGTGCTCATAAACGCTCACAGGCCACGCGGGCAGATTTATGGGCACGGGGTTACAAGGAGATGTGGGACAATGCGGCATCTCATCGACACTCACATAAACAGGACACTCGGCTAGGTTTGGGGTTTGTCTGCGGTCGTGATGACAGCGATGATGAGGAGGAAAGGGAGGTGAGAAGAGCCATCCGTAATATAAGGTGCACCGCTTATGATGATGTTGCCGTAATGACTGACTGATTTGGTGCTATTTCCTATGGAAAGTACCCTGTGGACGCTCATGTGGAACACCTAACACATATTAGTGTAACTAATGGTCAGGAAATGCTGCACCTTTGGCCTCTTATTTCCAAGCAGGATAATTAACCTTAAGATCAATGATGGAAAACACTATACTCGAAGACTCGCTCGACAAAGAACCCATCTAAAGGGATCATTTTCCTCCCCCCCAAAAAAAGGGTTGATGATGATGTTCCGCATTAATACCTTCCCATATGTACTGCACATTTGCCCTTCTCCAGCCTCTGGTTCAACAACTGTAATTTAGGTTTAGTCCTACCTCAAGGTCAGCACTAGTTTGTTGCAACTACTAGTGTAATGCTAAGTGTTGCAAAGAGATCCAAAATGCATTTAAGTGATATTTGGAGTCATTATTGGCGCCACTTGTAGAAATGTGTGACATTTCAGAATGGAGCTGCGCATCACATCCACCGTTATTAATCCTCCTCTTCAGAAAGATCACATAACCCTTACATATTGTTCATTTTCCATTCTCACATAGTATGTTCAGGGCAGTTTTTAGTATCATCTTAATAATTGTTAATATATCAAATTGGGAATTACAGATCTTTTAAAAAATGTATTAATAACCTATCCGACGTTAACAACTGCATGATTAAACCTTAATCAGTGAAACTGGAAAGTATATTTTTAATTTCAGGTGAAGGTCACTCTGACATCTGTATGACTTCTGTTCCTTATGGTTAGTATGTAAAGTCATTTGTTTATGCTGTTTTACTCTTTCACTGTTTGGAGATGTACCCATGGTCCTTAAACGACCAAGAGGTGCACGTTTCTGCAGGAACCTGTGCCTATGTGGTGGCAATACAGACGGTTCTTGCCACTGTTTCCAACTCCCCTTGAACATGGTTCCCACTGTCCTTTAAAATTACACAAACAGTGGATATAAAGTCTACACACCTGGTTGAAATGCCAGGTTGTTGTGATATGAAAAAAAAAAAAGAAGAGATTTAGATAATTTTTTCCACCATTTCCACTATTAATCTGACCTATAACTTGTTCAACTCCATTGATTTTGTTTTTAATCTTTTCGACAAGGGGAAGTACAAATAAATGACTGAGATAATGTGGTTTCACAGGTGTGTGCACCTCTTAATACTGGGGATATGGCTGTGTCACATTCAAACTTCCTTTCCTGACGTGATTTCTTGCAGAATCCTGAAAGTTTTGGCTAGAACTGACTGCTATATGGAACTGTTCATAATTCCCTCCACCTTGAGTAACAAAACAAAATCTCCCGAACACATGTTAAATAAGTTCAGTCTTGGTTTCGTCACACATGACACATTTTCCCACATCATTCCAAAAGGTATGTATGGCAACACACACCACTGCTCATCACCAAAAGAACACCTTACCTACAGTGGTGGCAGCATCATGCACAGGGGCTGTTTTTCGTCAGCTGTAATTAGGACCTTAGACAAGTGGGAGACAATTGTGAACAGTTCCAAATAAGTCAGTCAGTCAGTGTTAGCTAAAAACCTTCAGGATTTTGCTGGAAGGAAAAAAAAAAAAAAAAAAAAAGTCAGGAAAAGATGAACTTTATTTGGGATTAATCAGAAGCACTTTAAATGATGACGTGTGTCTGCTGACTCCCATCTAACATAAATCTGAATGTGATTGTTTCATTCTGAACCCGGTCCTCAGAACTGCCTCACAGTTCTGAGGACCGGGATTCAAATCCCGCCCCCGCCTGTGTGGAGTTTGAATGTTCTCCCCGTGCCTGGGTGGGTTTTCTCCGGGCACTCCGGTTTTTCTTTTTTCTTTTCTTTTCTTTTTTTTTTTTTTTTTTTTTCTTCTTTCCCCCCACATTTATGTATTTCGGGTCCCATTAGGAAAAGTCACCAAAGTTTAGGGTGAAAGAATGATATTTAAGGTATTTTTATTTCTGTCAAATGTCACACCGGGTCAAATTTGACCCAAAAGTTATGTAAGGCTTAATGATGTGTACTAACTAAAGCAGTAGTCCATCAGTAGCTTCCCTCTGGGAATTAGGTCGTGGTGCTGGGTTCGCGAACCCTGACCCATAGTGACCATAGTGGTCTGACTCACACATGTAGCAATGAGGTCATCAATGGAACCTTGTCAAGGGCCTGGAGAAAACCGATTAAGTCCATTGTTTGCTAAATACGATGACCAGCTGCCTCGCGTCCATTGCCGTCATTATGTTGGTGCGTCACAGAAAAGAAGCAGACACAAGCCCTCCAACAGCAAACATATTTTGATATATGACTAAAGAGAATGTCCAAAGAAAGAAAGTTGCAATATGCTGACATTAAAATTGTATTAATTTTATATATAGAATAACGTAGTATTTTTCCAACAATAAGGTTGTAAAGTTGGTTAATATTGTGATATTATGTGATAAAAACTGTATTATAGCAATTTAACAAATATACAGTATATATTGTCATAAGGCATATTGGGATGAAAATCATAATGTTGCAGTATTTCTTTTTATGCAATCTTACCAGAATAAAGTCGCAATAGTGTGTCTGTGTGTGTGTGTGTCTGTCTGTGTATATATATGTATATATGTATGTATGTATATATATATATATATATATATATATACTTTTTTTTTAAAGAAAAAAACGGTATTATAAAAGGGATCCCCCTCTAATGTTACAAGAATAAAGTCATAATCATCACAATCGTATAACTTTATTCACATCGAATTACGATGATTATTTTATTGTAGTATTACCACTTTGGTCTCATAAAATTCTGACTTTGTTCTACAAAGTTTACCCATTTTTTCCTCATAAAATGATGTCTGTTTATGCTTGTAATACTTGAACTTTATTTTCATAGCACCATTTATTTGTTGTGGCAATGTTCAACGCAACAATTTACAGCTAAATCACTAAGTAGTATTCAAACAATTCGTCGAATGAGTGTTGCTTCGTGCTAATCATTACCTTATTAACCCGTTACTTCATAACAAATTGCCCCCTGACCATCAGTATTAAGCCTGTCTGTGTCCATCGTGTGCAGCGCCCCTTGACCTCTTGAATGGCGTTGTGCTAGAGAGTATCCTCATTTGACCGCTACCAACCATATGGAGTGTAGCCATCGTCCTATTGATGCGGCTAGTGGACAGGATGGGGTGGGGGTGGGGGGGGTCAAAGGTTAAATGACCAGGACTGTTTACAAGGCTATAGGCAGTTCAAACAGTTGACCTGTTTATGTCTCCATCCAGTGCTGTATTGCACTAGTGCATTTTTACATTTTTCATGCGATGCATTTGGAATGAAAAATGTTTTTTTTTTTTTTTTTTTTTTTTTCTCTCTCTTTCTTTCTGATAAATTCTGTAATGAAGCTGGTTTTAGTCTGACCCAGTGTCGGGTTCCCGCATCGTCAAACATCTCCTCGCACGGGTTATGAATCTGATTAACACGTGGTTTGCCTTTGTTTAGTGTTTACATAAAGAGGCCCAGTGGGACCAGGCCCGGAGGTCAGTGGGTCGAAACTAGCTTGTCAGAGAGCCTTATGACATTTCTTTCCCACGTTTCTTGCCGCCTATTGTCTGCCACCAGGAGCCCCCTTTAACGTTTGGCCCTAGGAGGTAGTGTGGCGTGAGAGGGAGGCCTCGGGGCATTGGACCCTCAGCGGGTCCCTGGGAAACGGGCGTAACCAGGCGGGGCTGAGGCCAGCGCAGACAGCATGGGGTCATTTTCCGGCTTGCTGCCCCTCTTAAGGGCTTTGGAGCCTTGTATTGGCCCCTGGAGGAGAGATGCTGTGGAAGATGGTACAAAGGCCTTTGTCTATGTGTGTGTGAGCGAGAGAGAGAGAGAGAGAGAGAGAGAGAGAGAGAGAGAGAGTGAGAGAGTGAGCAAGTGTGTTTTTTCTGAATTTATGAATAACTAAATGTCATCATATCCGAGGAAGTAGAATATTGCCATGGTGATGTTATACGACAAGGATATTGGAGTTTAATTTATTCATGACACAAATTTGAACAATTAACAACTCGATGTAACAGTGGTGCCTGGAGATACAAGTCTCCACGCATCTTTCCACACACGAGCCGTAGTTCGGCGGATTTCAGATATGAGCGCTGTACGGTCACAGTGAACTTAACTCTCTTCACAACAAAAAAGCATTTTGGCAGGTAATGAACAATTCCTCAAAAAAGAGGCTTACATCTGTTTATTGCCATTCACATTTTAAAGTTTACTTTCAAACTAAACAAAACAAAATAATTAGACATTGGGTATTGAAAATAACGACAGAAAAAGAAGAAAAGAAAAAGTCTACTTAGCTTAATGCTGACAAACAATGCAAAACACTGTAGACGGGCTAACGAATAGCATCTATGTGGCGGTGTTATAACGCTTTAAGTAAAGAGATATTTGAACACGAACAGTGTAGCAGCACATATAGACAGATATTAACAATACTCACAGGCACATAGTTTTCTTTATCTTCTGTGAAAAATGGCTAACATCGTTGCAGCTTAATGATTATAAAAGAGACAGTCTTATCATGTAATTATGTATATCTGTATTATAATACTCCCTCGGTGGCCAAGTCGAACACTAGTAGGAGTTGCAATGAATTACCCAAACTGTTTAATTATTTACTTTCTATTTAGTTACATTATTACTAAACTTGTTTTTATAGAGTACAACATTATACTATTTTATACTGTTTTCCTTAAAAAAATACACGTTACAAAAATGTTTTTTTTTTTCCAGAGGAAGTGTGAATGGATTAATGGCCTTTCCATGCATTTTAATTGGGAAAAGAATATTTGTGATACAAGTGTTTTGCGTTACAAGCGTGGTCACGGAACAAATGAAACATCATTAAATATCTCAAGGCACAACTGTATTTGTCATCATGCAACAATATGTATTAAGCTTTGATAACACACAAATCAATTTGGATCAGTGTATCAATGCCAGTATGTAATTTTCTGTTGGATTTATCTCACCAAACATTATTATGAATAAACACAAAAGGAATGAAGACGTTGGTCATTTTACTCATGAGGAGGGCGCATGGGAGATTGTTCAGGTTACAGCCTCTCAACACGCTCTAAACAATCTCCCCCGTCGCTCCTACATTTATTTGAAAATAGGAGAGTTCTACAAGACATAATATTCTAAGCATTAAGACACAACACAAAACATAGGACCAGACGACACCTGTCCCGTCCCCGACCACATCCGATCACGTCCTTGGTCAAGGCGCCCTTCCATCAAATGTTGCTGAGTCATCTTCTTGAAGGCGAGACATCTTTCTATCTAAATATTGTCCATAATTCTAATGCAGGCTACTAATGCAAAATACTAATGCAAGCTAAGCAAATAAATGATAACTACTAAGATATATCTAACATTTTCATATAAAGAATTTGTTTTCCCATGCTTATTTGTGAGAAAGCTTTGTCTTGCAACATTAACACGTATTCCATCTTTCTTCCTCTAAGTGGACATGCATTTACATTTCGCCAAGTGTCATTCGAGGGTGTCATTGCACACTGAATCACTGAGCTATTGAATCATAAATTGACATCAGCAAAATGAATAAATAGAACATTCCATCCTGTCGTTATCACTCTTTTCACCATCTACAAAAACAGCCCACATTCCAACTTCTAATAAGGTCATCCTTTTTTAATAGTAGCCTGTTCGTACCTTCAGGCTCCCTGACCGGAATCAGCGTTCCGTAATGTTCGAACACGCCTTTGCACAAGTGAGACGAGCGTGTGCTCACAGGCTTTGAGATACATGCGGGCCACGCGCGCGCACACACGCACACGCACACACACACACACACACACACACACACACACACACACACACACAGTCCACCACATCAATGTTCCTGAGGAGTAGAAAGAGAGAACTTGGAAAGGGAGACACTAGGTAATATGCACTAAGGCAGCTTTTTTCCCCTTCACAGCAACACGATTGAACAAAAACTGTAGCAAAAAAAAAAAAGGACTTTAGAAATGTTCCACTTATTTTTATGATGAGTGTTGCTGCATTCAATTAAATGTACAAACTCCTGTGGTGATGCTCTGCACTTCAAATGCAGAATTTTGGAGTAAAGTTTATGGTACTGGTTATTATCTAATAATAAGATCTTAATTAAATAATAAATAAACAATATTAAATAATCTAATAGAATTGATATTGATTCTCTGTAATGTTATTGCTTTTTAAAAAAAATGTATATATATATTTTTTTAAATGCAATGGTGCTTTGAGATATGAGTGACCTGATTTAGCTGCTATCATTTAGGCGATTTAAAAAATAAATAAATAAATAAATTTCCCTTTAACTTGTGAGCAAAATTTGAGGGTGACAGTGAACTCAACTTCCCAGCAAGCAGCAGTTTGGCAGATAGGGAACAATTCTTCCAAAACAAAGAGGCTTCAAGCTGTTTATTGCCACTCCCAATTGAAGTGTACTGCCAAACTGCTCCTCAAACAAAGACAATTATATGTTGCATGTGCACAACCACATAACTTTGCTTTAAAGTCAGCAAGCGTACTGCTAACAGGTAATGGGAAACACCATAGACGGGCTAACATATAGCATCGATGTGACCACGTTATTACACCTTACACAATTTATATTTGAACATAAACGGTGCAGAAATGCACGTAGACAGACAATATAACAATGCTCACAAGTATATATTCTTTATCCTCTGGGGAAAATGGCCGATATTACTGCAGGTAGCTGCACTCAAAGGAGTTGTGAAATTCTTTTTTGTTTGTGTTCGTCGTGTGTGACAGTATTATACTTCCCCCCCAAAGGCCACACTAGAGGGAGTCGCAATGAATTAATCATGGTGCACAAACGGTTTTATTCTTTACATTCTGTGAAATTTTTATAACCATATGTTTTCATAAAGTACAATATCATAGTTTCCTTATTTAAAAAAATTTAAAAAACGAGCATATTTATGTTTTTGTTTTTTGAGAGGTTGCAATGGAATAATAGGATTTTCATTCTTTTCAATGGGGAAATATTGACGTTACCACATTACTCCACAACTAAATTAACTAAGCAGCAACTAAAACAGCCTCCCCCTCCACAAAGAGATGAAGATACATTCTGGTGGACTTGTTGGACCATGCAAAGTAATTTGAACTGATTTGGAATATTCACATGTTTTCAACATAACAGTATCACGTGGGGGCCATGAAATAGAATGTTCAATAAAACTTCTATCTATTGTAAATTGGTCTGAACTGAACTTAATACCAGAAGCATATTGTGCATTGGTACTAGATTGATGGAAATGCTCCACTCTTGCAAATTTTAGACAAAACATGGCTTTGTGCTGGTTGATTGTAGTTATTTTCTTGCCTCGCTCCTTAGCGAAATAGTTTTCTGTGCCTTTACAAATTGAATTTGGTGGGTGTGGGTTTTTATCAGGCTTTAAACAACAGAATAGAATGTTCCAGGGAACAAATTTTGCAAAACTTAATAAGGCACTCGGAGATTATTTCGAATGTTGTTGTCTGGAAGGAAAAAAAAAAAAGTATATCCCAATGTTTAAGGATGTACAAAAAGTGACAGTTTGGGATTTTAAAATCCCTTGGGAATTCATTGCCGCAGTTGGCAGGCATTCTTCTGCTCCATGGTGGCTTACATTTCTGTTTACGCTCTGCCTGCATTGTTATTGGCTGTTTTTTTAGTCACTGTTCGTGCACTGTGTTGTCTTTCTTACATGTTTCTTACAAATTTAATTGTAATTTTTTTTTTTATATCCGTGGATAGGTGATCCGTGAGTATGCGAGGGTCCACTGTATATTGTTAGCCATCAATCTATTCATTTTCTATACAGCTCTCACCATCCTCATTAGAGTCGGTGCCTATCCAGCCGACTTTTGACCAAAAGGCCAGCTACACACTGGACTGGTCGCCGGTAAATCACAAGGCACATATAGACAATTTTGCGTATACGCTCAACTTGTGCACAGAATGCAACTTTTGCATGTTAGGTTCATTGGGCCTCATTCACTAATAAATGCATGCATGTTTTTTGGAATGTGGGAGGAAGCCTGAGTACTCGTCCCGAAAACAACAGCACCAATATATAGTTAGCATTTTTCTCAACAGGGGTGTGTATGTATAAATGTATGTATAACTCAGTGTGTTATATGTGTATAGGTAAATTTTTGGGATATGTATGAAGAAATTATGTGTATTACATGTATGAATTTCAGATTCCACTTCTTGAGTGATTTATTAGAATGGTGAAAGGGTTGGATTTAAAGTCCTTGAAAAGTGAAAATAAATAATGTATGTTTTTTTCAAATATGACACACCACAGAGAAGAGTGTCATGAACAAGCCCACCAAATTGGAATGATTAAAAGAAATAAAAAATGCTACGTATAGAAAACAAGGCTTCAAAATCATGAAAAAGCAAGCCAATGTCTCTCCAATGCAGTGGGTGTGTCCGCTGACTGTGTAAGACCACACCCAGCTGAAAAATGGGTGCTACTTCCTCTAGCCTCTTTTTAATGCCTACACATCCCTACATGTCATGGGAGGCTTTTCAATACGCGATGGGAGGTGCTAGCCACCGGCTAGCTCGTGAGCTAACAGGATTGGGCCTAGTAGTAATAAGTAACTCGCAATTGTACTGGATCACTGCTGATGCGAACGAAGGTCTTTATATAGTGGGGAAGGACGGGACTCATGCCCGATGCCAAAGTCACCCGGCGCCGTTTTAGCCACACCCAAAAAAAAAAGAAAAAAGACAACTGCAATGGTGAAAAACTGTTTAACGCTATATGTCCACAATTGTGTACTACATAGTTGTCAGTCACTCCTGCTGCACAGATTTTCAACGATTATCTTCAAACTTGTGTAATGTATTTAGAAACAAATCTCAAAATTTACTTTAGAGCACAGGTTGCAAACTCAAGGCCCGGGGGCCAAATCTGGCCCGCCAAATCATTTAATGTGGCCCGCGAAAGCAAATCATCTGTCTCAACTTCCATGATTCTTGCTCAAATTCTCACAAAATAATAATAAATAGTATCGTTGAGACATTTGCAAGCATTTTATGCTTACAGTAACTTAAACAATAGTTGAACAAACTATTATCCTTGACTTCTTATTTCAAACCTAGGGAGCCATCAATTTGTTGTGTGCATGTAATAGTATGAGGTGACTAAACATTCATATGGTTTCACAGTCAACGGCCCTCTGAGGGAAACCGTGACTACAATGTGGCCCGCGAAAAAACATTTGTTTGACACACCTGCTTTAGAGGGTCAAAAGAATGACTTTATTTTATTTTTTATTAACCCCCAAAATAGCATCCTTGTTTTAATCACTGTTCGTTACTTTTCATATTCAAGCCGACTATATGTGTACGTTCCATTCTCTTGTAGTACCCAGAGAGCTTGCACCTGAACTTGGGTATAAAAGCGTAGATTTATATGCATTTCCCCCCATTGAAGACAGGGTAAATACATACACAAAGCCAAGGTGTCCCATTCATTACCCACACAGTGTGTGTTTGCCCAGCAGTTAAATTCTTAAGTGAGATTGTTTGGTGAGTTGACAGCAGCCAAACTGCTGAAGGACGCAACAGTTCAGCAAACACAAGTTTCCCTGATTGGCTCAGTGACAACTCAGTCCAATGAGCAAAGTTTATATGGTGGTGGTCGAGGGTGGGGTGGGGGGGGGAAATATATTTGAGGGCTGTCGCCTGTCAATTAAAGTCGCCGCGAATGCCCGGAGGTGAAGTGCGTCCCGGCTGCGCTTGCCGTCATCTCTCTTGTCCTGTTGGATGTGTGGAGATTGCTGAGGTTTCGTTCAAGCTCAAACAGGAAGAGCCTGTCAATATTCATCTATTTAATAACCCCGAATGTGGTGCTCACGCTGCCTTTTGAAGACTGTGGGTTCCGCGTCTCGCTTTGATGTACTTTCATTGTCACACTCTATCTGAAATCTTCCGAGATGGAATTGGTGACATTTTCTCGTTTTTCATTCATTCAATCCAACCTCAAAGGTTTCCTGCACTACTTCTCTCCGTCCGAGGTGCTTTGTTGTGTACAGGGCAGAATTCTAGTTGGCTCGAGCTACCCACTAGGATTTCGATCAGTGGTTAATGCAACACCAGGAGATTTAGGTGAGGATGTTACTGACAAAATCTTTATTTTTATGTCCCTTGCATGTTAAATATTCACCCTCATGGAGTGCATCACTTTAATTTAGCGGGGCTTCCTACCAGCAGAAACCTCAAGTTAGCCAACAGAAAACAATGGAACATTTATTCCACACCTTCCAGGATATGCTCATACAGATCAACAGCAACCGTTTTTTTTTTTCTTTTTTTTTTTTTTTGTAAAAAGCATTTTCATTATAATCATTTGCAGTTGTTTTAATTTGGTAGAAAAATATCTGACATTGGTGTGGTTTGCTGCAAGATTTGGATGTGAGTCATTGTTTGGTGCCCTGTGACTGACTGGCAGCCAGTCCAGGATGTTTTCTGCCTTTTAATGTCAGATGGAATCCAATCCAGATCCCCACGTCACTGACCAGGATAAACTGTATAGAAAATGGATGGATGGATAATCATTTGATGATGCTGATCAGAATCCTGATTATATTTGCTGCAAACAACTATGTCATACTCGAATGCTGTTGGAAATAGGATGGGATCGATCGTAAATGGATGGGTGGTGGATGGAAGGGGTCGATGGATGAATAAATGGAAATGCACCGGTTTAATAATTGATTCGTTGTTTGTTACCCAAACGTTTACATGGCAGCAACAAGCTGTTACAATGGTTAAAAACGGTTTCATCTTTCCAGTTGGAAAACCTGATGAGGCAAAATGAAGGTTCCTACTTTTAAAAAGAATTACGACCGTTACACCTGATACACTGTGGAGCGCCATACACACATATCCTACTCCCAAAGGAAGAATGATGGATGGCTGGTGATCATGATGAAATGATTATTTGGCGAGGCCAGTTTTCCCCCAAATCAACCAATAGGTGTTTAAATAAAGTTAATTACATAAATAAATGTTTCACTTGATTAGTTGTTTGAATTTCCCTTTAACATATGGGTACGTCAGTTTGACGAAAATATTACCAGCAAGTCAAAACTGGACTGTTCTGGTTATCTTTGAAAATGTCTCGCCTCTCATCCGAGCAGGCTTCATCAGTTCATGCCCCGAGGCTAGATGGGACAGCTCTAGCCTGAGTGTTGGCGCGTAAACCCAAGTGGGTCTATTTAGGTTCTAAATTAGTGGCATGGCCTTTAACCAGAATAGTTTCACTCTTTTGTGATGTAAAACGACAAATGAGATTATTCCATATGTATCAGGTGTAACTGAGAAGTTCACAATTTCACACATTTTTAACTAGCACAACAGTCCCGTACACTTCAAGCCTGGTAACACCCAGAAACAAAGACTGGTACACGCCAAAGAACCGGACACCCCGTACCCAGAAAAGTAATCTGTTGTATGCTGTCCAGTCCAGCGAGGAATGCACTGGTGTATATGTTAGGGAAACCAAGCAGCCGCTGAGCAGGCGCGTGGCACAGTCCTTCAAGTCAAGACTCAGCTTTCTACCTGCACCTTGAAGAGTGGACAAATATGGACATATTCTGGACAGAGAAGACAGATGGTTTGAAAGAGGAGTGCCAAAGGCCATTTACATTAAGGTTGAGACAAACCTTTCTATAGAGAGGAGGGGGCTTACGACACCACCTATCTCTCATGCATGATATCGTCTTTTCATCCCTTCCAAAGAGATTCAATCATTTAGCCTCTGACATCATAACTAATGGATGGTGATTCCACCCAGTCAACTGTCATTGGCTGACAGAAGCCTTTTCCAATGTATCTAAAAGACTGGCGTTTTGCATCCCACTAATTTAGAGGAGAAATACTTGGGTTTCCACGCCAACACTCACGGTAGAGTTGACCTATCTAACCTTGGCGCATGAACTGATGAAGCCTTCTCAGATGAGAGGCGAAACACCTTCTAAGACAAGCGCATCAGTCCAGTTGTGACTGTGACGTGGATCCAAACTGTGAAGTGACGAGTGTGGTCTTTCCCCCGCCATGATTATTCTTTTTTTTTTTAAGGAGTCCGTCTGGGGGCCACCATAACTTGAGAGAGACCTCCCACGCCTTGCAGCCTGAACATGTAATTTCTAACAACCTCCATTTCTCCATATTTAGCTCATTTGGGTCTTCTCGTCTCTCTCGGCGGCACCGCATGCTCCTGATGTCTTCGCTCGCCATCCCCTCACATTTTGGCTCCGTGCACGCTCACTCTGGAAGGGCTACACACAAGTGGATAAGAGGAAATGAAGTCTTGTCGGCACATTTTGAAACGGTGCTTTGAAGCTGAATGTGAAATAGGAGCGCTGGTAAAATAAGGGCCCTGTCATTAAAAGTGCTTTACCTGTGCTCCCTCCACGGATCACTGCGCTCGTTAAACCGATTTGGGGTTTACATATATATATAACAATTACTCCTACCACTAACCGTTCACGGGCACCAGGGTTGGAAGACGAAGAGAAATGTTTTTGACATTTTCTTTTGAATCCCTCTTTGAGCTGGCACTGGAACACATCATAGAGTGGAAAATAAAACATAAACTAACCTTAACCTTTTCTAAAACAAAATGTGTATTATTCATCTTTACTGAAAGTGTAAAAATCAACTTTGTATATTCTTTTTTGTGTCATCACTTCCAGAATATGACAAAATAAATAAGTGGTTCGGACTTAAGGGGGGCGCATTGTTGCAGGTCTTTTTCGTAAGTACTTGCTGAGTTTCACTTGAATGTTTGTGTGACTTAAGATGGCAAAACGTCACGCAACGATAAGAGACAACACTCTCCTGAAAACTTTCCATACTTTTATTTTAACGATGCAATGGAACCTCCAAGGTTATAAACGATCAATTCCAGGACGCTGGACAATCTCGAATTTGTTTCCCCCCAAAATTATATATTTTTATTAAAGTTCACTATAACGTGAGAACTATAAAACAGTCAGTCTTCAGGTTCATAATAATTGACAAAGGGGCAGGTGATTTGCCTTACAGTTGCACCTCAATTTCCCACAATTTTCACACTAGTGTAAGACGTTAACTGTCAATTTTTCTATATAAAAAAAACAATGGCATCTTCCCATGTGTACAGTATAATCTTCCCTTTTTCTTGTTTTTTTTGTTGACAACCAACGTTGAGGTTATAAGCTTAGCAAAACAGCCAAAGAAAGAGTGGACGAATAAAGATGATTCTTTGAACTTTGCATGAGGCTTTGATTAAAATATATTTTTACCAAGTTACCTTTCATGTACCTTTGGGACAGTAAATATTGCGAAATGCTAATGCAAATGTGTGTTTCAATTGATAAAAAGCTGGATTTATACCAAACGTGTACATGCATGTGTTTGCATTTGGTAAGGTTGCTCATATGTCGCATATGTTTATGCTGCATGTGTAACGGCCTCTCGTGGTTACTGCCTAAGGCAATAACACAGGATGTAATCCCGTGTTTGCCTCCAGTCGCTTAGCTGTCTGTGTGGGTGTGGAGAAGCGTTTTAGCCCCTGCAGTTTGCTGCAGGGCACAAGTGCTCACCCTCCAGTGCGGCTAACAGGCAGCAGCCTCCCAGTGCGGCTCTGGTACAGTTTTTCCTGCTGCACCATTTGCACGTGACTCTCTGCGCCCTGTATCTGCGTGGCCGAGTTCAATTTGCAGCAATAAGAGATGGCTCGAGGAGGGAGAAATTGACTTTTGACAGCCATTATACTAAAGTATGCACACTTTTACAAATTTTTATCAGTATCTGGAGGTGAGGAGCCCTCGCTTGGCAGGAAATCAAAGCAGCTTGAGAATGTGCGGCCTTATCGTGATTGACACTTACTTGTGCGAAAAGCTAAGATCCTCTTGTGCAAAATTCAAGATCTATGACAGGCAATCATAATTCATTTGACAAAGGTAGCAGCTAGACATTAGGTCCATGAAAAAATATTATCTCTTAGTTTTTCACAGGTTTTGGGTATATTTACGTTTGTAGTTTAAACTTGTCTTCTTGGATAAAGCTGACGGTTTACAAATACCATCTTCATGAAAAACGATGTATATATATTTTTTGTCCTTAATCACAAAAAGAGGTTTCGATGGATATTGTAGATTCCCATGATTGCTTCCCTTATGTACTCTAATTAGCTCTAATTTTGCATTCCGTTTGTGTCTCAATGGAGAGGTTTCATCTGCATCAGTTTATTATTTGGCACAGTCCCGTCATCTTCCATCATTCTCTGAGAACTGGAAGTGGCTTGCTAACATGGGTAGATGAACGATCACAAATATGACCTTTCAAATACAGTTAAAAGAAAAAGGATGTGAGCCCTTTTGAATTAGCTGGATTTCGATATGTACTGCGTGATACTTTTGCAACTGTATATTACATTCCCTATGTACGAGGTGTCAGAAAAGGTTCCAAGACTGATTTTACAAAAGATATGACCCGAACTACAGTATAACCTATGAGTTTTCCACTTCAGTGTGAGCTAGACAATCAATCAGTATGTCTACAAAGATGTCCTTTGGCGTTTGCTTCGTTCAGTGCGCAAAAAGAGGTGAACTCACCTAGTCATAACGTCTTGCATCCGACAGTTCCTGGCCGGGGAAGAACATCCCTGTGCTGGAGACAACTCCCTACTCATTCACCCTGGCTCTTTTTTCCTCTTTCACAAAGGGGCTTGTTTTGAAGAGGTGGACAATATCAAGATGGCCGTGTCGACGGAGCTGCCGAGGATCCCTAAAAAAATCCTTCCCGCAGTCCATGAAGGCGTGGCAGAGAAGGCTTGGAAAGTGCATTAGACTCCAGGTGGATTACTTCCAATGGGAAAACTTGTCGTTTGGATTCAAAATATATCTTTTCAGACACCAGTCCTGGAACCTTTCTGACCCACTTCATATATTTATCGACAGTATATATTCTATATATATTGGGGTGAATTAGAATGTTTTTTTTTTTGTCGCTCGAGTGACAGTGGAACTGTCCCCGTAATCAAAGACATTGCGCTGCCGTCGCCTTGCCTTGCTTTGTTACATAGCAGCTTTGTTCAACATTGAGAGTTCTGATGAGGCTGTCATGGAGTCAAGGTGGTGATGATAAAACTTCTCTCTATTTCTATTTCTAGCTTTCTAGTGCACTGATCTCACCTCTGATGTCTGTGGCTGCAACAGAACACAGCAGAAAGCCAGATCAACAGGTGTCATAATCGATCAAGATGAGGAACAGCAGAGAGGCTAGCACTGATCGAGTCCCACATTATTGCGCTGCAACTTCTTGTGCCGATTGTTGGTCATTATCTATGAGACCCAGCAGGGATACCAGCACCCCCCACTTGCTCTCACTAACATCAACTAATCCTACTTATTAGTTGAGCTCTGACTTGAGGAGCAGATGACATTTTCTACATCTGTGGGTGATGTGATAGCTGTCTGGTCCTCAAAGCCTTGACCCTTCTCTCTATGAGGCTGGTCCTCGTTAGAAGAAAGTCAGCTCGTCTCCTGCTGTGTGGATCTGCTTCCATATGACCATCAAAAGTGAGTGAGATGCTCTATGTGGCTAGCACACCATGACGCTTCAGGAGCGGGATTATGGAGCTCCATGAGGTTATCCTGAAGCGGTGAGGTATCTTGATCAGAAATTTTACGGATAAGTGGAAACATAGTCCAGCATGTAGCTTAGCAGGACATCGACGCAATGTCTCAATGACTGGTTGACCAAGTTGAACTGGATGTGATTTCCACTTCTGTCTGGAATCGTGTGACGCTGTGATGTAAGTTTGGCTGTCTGGGATGTCACGGATCTGCATGTTTGAAGTCAGCATGCAATGTACATCTCACTTAAAGCTAGCATCAATGTTATTGTGACAATAAAATCCCAAACTAAATCAAGATGAGGACTTTCAGAGATTGAGAGGAGTGAGTACAAATAAATGTAGTGTAAGATTCAAGAGAGAGTCAAGAACAAGACCAAGCCACGAGGCCAGACCAAGACCAGGTTAAGGCTGGCAAGCTTAAAATCACCTAAACCCTTGTAACACTTTTCCAAATGATTTCTCTCATTAGTGTGGCGTTTGCATGTTCTCCCCGTGCCTGTGTGGGTTTTCTTCGGGTCCTCCGGTTTATTCCCACATCCCAAAAACACGCATGAAACACGTTTCTATGTGCCCTGCGTTTGGCTGGCGACCGGTTCAGGGTGTACCCCACCTCCTGCCAGAAGATAGCTGGGATAGGCTCCAGCATTCCCGTGACCCTAGTGAGGATAAGCGGCTCAGAAAATGGATGGATGGATGGATGGATAATCTTTTTTTTTTTCACCTGTTTAGCCTTTTTTTGCCGAGTGCTACTTTGCTGAAATGCTATTAGCATAACGCCCCCACCACCCAACCACACTGAGGTAATTATGGTGAGGAATTATGTCTTTTCCCACTCAAAGTTCTGCCTCCCTCTTGGTGTTGGGCCTCAGCCTTCAATTGAGTCCTTCTCCAAACACAGGCCTTCGGTCTTTCCTTTGCTCTGTCCTTCCATTCAAAGGGAATGTGTTACTGAATTTGAAATGCAAGGGCTTTTCTTTCAAGGACCACAGCTAATGAGACACTTTTCCTTGAAATCCAGGCTGCAGCATGAGAGACCCTGAAAGGCGAGGCCTGAAGATGATAACCTGCAGTGTACATCAGGTCTTGGATTGCTCCGTTGAGACGAGGAAAGGTGTTTTTTTTTGTTTTGTTTGTTTGTTCTTTTTCAGTGTGAAATGAGGATGTGTTTTTGGAGAATGGTGACCCTTCCCTGGGCCACACCGTGATTCTAAGAGTCGAGTTGACTTCTGTGAGCTTGATATATGTGCGAAGAGAGAGTGGACACCAACTAGGCCTCCTTCCTTTTGCATACATGTATTAGGGGCTGGACTGGATAAAAAGACAAGCATAAAAAGGTTTGCAGAAAGATAGAAGGTGACAATTAGATAGAGATGGTAAAAAGGACTCTGGAGTAGGTTCCGAGCGAGTTGTGGAAAGACAGGGATGAGAGTCAAAGGAATCGGAAGGGGGTGCCGGCCCCATAGAAACAGGTATACTTGACAGTTTGCGGTTTGGGGATCATCTGAGAGACACTGCATGGGTGCACTGATGAAAGGAATCAAGAGCTTTGCGTCCTGGGGGGTTCCCTTTTTAATCAGGGGCCCCCGAGGAAAGAACCTTCCAGCCCATGGGCCCCTGGCTGCTGCTAACCACTGTCATGCTAATAAAAGAGACTCAGGGTGTGAATGGAGAAGCTAGCTTGTTACCAGCGTCCTAATTAATGCATGCGACGTGACTATTTATGCGTGTGTGATGGTTTGTGCATCCTTAATGAGGTGTCTGAGTGTGTGTCACTGTGTGTTTGCATGTCAAGATGACAGGCATGGGTACAGAGTGAGACGGACGTCTGACAAGGTTTAAAAATAGAGGCTCAAAACAGTTCCACCCATTAACTCATTCACTGCCAGCCTTTCCAGTTAACGTGGATATTTGACTTCTAAAGCCGTCAATGGCAGTGAATGCATTAATCGCAGAGAAATAATTTTCAGGGAATTACCTACGTTTTTAGACACATCATCATCAATAATATTGTGATATTTATTGATCATTCTTTTTTTTAATCCTCAAAATGTTGTTATCACAGTGTGCACAGTGTGTGAAAGAGTGAGGGCAATTGTTGTGATGCCGTGTCTTGGTTTGTAGTCGAACACGATAATGCAAAAACTATGATACTGATTTGCAAACAGTATAATCTTGTCCATCTAATTGCTTATCGTCACCAGGGTCTCGGGTATGCTGGACCCTATCCCAGCTAACTGGGGGCGAGAGGCAGGGTACAGCCTGAACTGGTTGCCAGACAATTGAAGGGCACATAAATAAACAACATAGATATGTACGGGCAATTTAGAGTCCTTAAATAACCGACCATGCATGTTTTGGGCAAAAAAAAAACAGTCGGCCACCGTGCCGCCCGAATTGTAACATTCTTACATAATTCTCAAAGAATTATGAAGGAGTCTGTTAACTAACATACAAACAAACAAAAATGAGGCACTCTTGCTTGCAGTTTGTTACCCTGTTGCCTCATTCTTGCTGGAGTGCATGTGATGCTCATACACCACAATTTTTTATCACTTTTGTTAACAGTTCATCCTTGACTGAGGTCCTCCCTTGATTGAGTAGAGGAGCCTATTGGTTTAGTGAATATTAATGATACTGATACAACACTGTTAAAGGGGGAGTTTCAAGTGTTAAAACCGCTAGTGAATGTAACCTCACTTGACTACAAATCCCTCACGCCCTTGCGCTTCTGATCAAAGCCACGCCACACACTAATGTGGACGAGTGCAATTCTCAAACATGGCCAATGTGAAAGTGCATAGTTGGGATAAATAGTCACATAGACCAACTTCAACAAAATAGTAGCACTTAGCGTGAGCACTATCAACGAGCTGACGTTAGCCACGGGTGTTACATAGGTAGCATCGCGAAATCGTAATGGAGTGTTACTAGAACACTAAAGTTTTATTTGTCTGGGATGAACAATCAATTAGTAATGAAAAGATGTTGCTAATTCCACATCTCTTTTGAATCCTCTCAGCTGCTTGAGGTCCCTTCGCTCTGCTTCTGTTTGCTAGTTTTATGCCCAGTCATTAGCAAACAAGGGATGGGCTGCGTGAGGTTGCTGTGGTGTGGCGGCATGGAGTGTGCCTTTGAGTGCATGGTAAATGATTGACAACCCGTCAGTCACGCCCTCTGTCTCTGATTAGTTGTTTTTCCTCGGGTGTGGCGTTTTCTTAAAAATCTAATTTGAGGTACAAGATGAGACAAGAGGGGGTAGATTTTTGTCACAGATCATTTCACTCATCTATTACTGTCAGGTTAGAGGCCTACAGACAGTTTTAACTAATATGACAATGAGTATTTTTTTTAAAAATTGTAAACAACTTTAATGTCAATTAAACAAACAAACAAACTCAGCAGCACCACTGAGGCAACAAAGTGACTATGGCTGCACTCTCCTTCTAGCCATCTCTCTCTCTCTCTCTCTCTCTCTCTCTCTCTCTCTCTCTCTCTCTCTATCTCTCTCACTCTCTCTCACACACACACACGCACGCACAGTGGAATTTGAATTTGCATAAATTTATTATAAAAAGCAATGCAATGCCAATGAAATAAAATTAAGCATAGTCAACAACTAATGTCACAAAAGGCAATTTCCAGAGGAAGCTTTTTCTCTTCTTTGTGTTCCCACAAGTCGATCGACCACATACGCAGGCCTTTGCGTTGTTCCTCGTGTCACTGAAAAGAATCACAAGACCGTGTGTAGGGGTAAAAAAGTTCGGCACCTCTTATTTCACCATTGCCTTCTCCCGCAGACCTCTGTTCAGCGTTCTGAGTCTCACTAGAACACCACAAGAGACATGTTTACAAATATTCTTAAATCGACTTTTGTTATTTTGACGTGTGTAAAAAAAAAAAAAAAAAAAAAAGACTGATGGGGAATAAATTACTGTAAATTTCTACAGGTCAGAAGCTAAAAGGGAGCACCCTTACCATAACTTTGAAAAATTAAAGAAGAATTGGAAAATATTTTCTGGAGCATCTGTTCAGATCTCCCATAGGATGTGACCCACTGCAGATGTGTGACATGACAAACTAGACTAGACTCTACTTTTTCCTGTCAGTCATTTGACACCGTTTAAAAAAAATCCAATATGCATTTTTAACACACCTCCTTTCTGAGTGTGCTGTAATTGTGGTGCCTTTATTTTGTTGTGCCAGTACAGTCGCATGTATAGCAGCCCCCCCCCCCTTCCCCTACCTGATCTCGTGCCCCCTTTAAAGTGCCATTATAAAATTGTCAGTGGGTCTTTCTCGCTTGTCCTGCTTGACAAAATCATGCACCATTATGCAAATCATGGTTTGAACACACTGTCGCCAACATTTCCACTGTCAGCCATAAGTGAATTTCAATGACTGCTAACCACATATCGACTGTACTTATTTATGCAATGTGTGATTCGTTATAGCACGAGAGGTTAACACATTATTATTATGATGAAGCGTATAAATCTGTTCCCATCTCCTTCTCTTGTCAAGATTTTTCAAAAGTATTCATTAACATAATGAATGTACTGTATTTATCAATGCTAAAGTTTATTCCCATTATCAATACCAAATTAAAAATATATATATCTACCCCCTTCCATCAACATTTTTACAAGCACAGTTAAATGCTGGAATTAAGACATTACAACTTTCCCCCCAAAAAGTAATTTTGATTAAAAAATAAAATAATAAATGAAACTATGGAAATTCTAGTTTCAAGCTTTCAATAGTCCTAAAATGTTAACAATGTTTATTGGTAATAGGATAAAATATCTTACAGTATCAAGATAAAAGACAAATCTGTTTTAAGATATATTTTTTTAATCTCCACATTATTAAGCCTCGAAAGCTGCAGTTGCACCACTCAGTACACCTATTTTGCTAAATGTAAATACATTTCTTTAACTAAAGAGGATTTTTCTCCACTGATACTTGACTGATTGAGCAGATCTTACTGAACGGTGAGATGTCAACAGCCCTTCAAATTGGATATGAAGTGATTTTTGTCAGTGAGGATAAATGCCTATTTTGCATTTCTTGACTTTCAATCTGGATTGAATGTTAGCATGGTGGCATAAGCAGGGAAGTGGCTGTAGAAAAACAGACGTCAAGAGAGGGCATGAGGGATAGAAATACTTGGCTTTTGAGGAGAAAAACTGAATGTATCTGAAGCTGAGGTCGACCATGTGATGCAGCCATTTCAGGGAGCATCATTAAAGCCATTTACAGTCACTTTCGCAGTATTACTTTTGGGTGAAGTCCCAACGGTCCTTGGAGTGGCATGTGCATCTTCCTGGTGCGTTATACACTGCCAGTGACATTATGGGAGAGGTCATGACAATACCTTCAGTCAGTGGTGGGAAAATACAATGGTGCCTTGAGATACGAGTGACCCAACTTAAGTGTTTTTCCAGATACTGCATAGTGAACAATTCTTCAAAAAAGAGGCTTCGGGCTGTTTACTGCCACTCCCAGTTGAAGTTTACTGTCAAACTGAATATAAAACCAAGAGAATTACACTTTGCGTATTTAAAACAACCACCTAACTTTGTTTTAAAGTCCACTAGCTTAACGCTAACACATAATGGGAAACGCCGTAGACCAGCTAACAAATGGCAAATAGCAACGGATCTTTGAACACAAACAGTGGTGCAACACATGCAAACAGATAATACAGTGGCACCTTGAGATACAAGTTGTATCTCAAGGTAGGCATGACTGTGAGTGCGAATGGTTGTTTGTTTCTATGTGCCCTGCGATTGGCTGGCAACCAGTTCAGGGTGTACCCCGCCTCCTGCCCGATGACAGCTGGTGAGGAGAAGCGGCTCAGAAAATGGATGGATGGATGGATGTCTATTAGTCATTTTTGGATGATCTGTCTAAATGTGTTACTCCACCAACTGCTGCTCAAATTCCCATTACTTTAAGGTTTCTAAAACCGCAACTACCGATGCTAACATTAGCATGTAAATGAAACTTTCCATATACTATATGTTAGCATGAAGTTAAGCTGAGTCTCTTAAGGAGACTTACGTATGTAGATGTATTTAATACACAATGTGTAATTGTCTTTGCTTTTTTTAGTTTGACAGTAAACTTAAATTGGCAGTGGCAATAAACAGGTTAAAGCCTCTTTTTTGAAGAAATGTTCACTATCTGCCAACCTGCTGCTTGTTGTGAAGTGAGTTGAATTGAGTTCACTGCAACCATACTGTCCTCGTATCTCAGGTTTGTGCTCATAAGTCAAAGCAAAAAACAAACAAGCACACAAAAAATGACAGCTCGTATCTCCAAAAATTCATATATCAGGTCTTTCATATCTCAACGCACCACTGTATAACAATACTTACAGGCATATATTCTCTATTCTTTGTGAAGAAAGACTCACATGACTGGGCTTACTGAGGATCTGAGCATGTGTAAGTATAAAATGTGGCAAAAGCGCTTTCATTTCTTTACGTTCTTTTTAATTATGTCTTTACTGGTTAGCGTTTGGTATCTTAATGTTTTATATTTATGTATTGAATTCTACTGATTCTTTAAAAGCACTTTGTAAACGGGTTTTTAAAGGTGATACATAAATAAAGTTATTGTTATTGTTATTAGAACTGTGTGTTTTTTAAATTATAAAATACCATATTACATAATTTTACTACTTTCATTAAAAACACAGAAGAAACATTTGTTTTTTTTGGGAGGCTGAACCGATTAATGGCATTCCCATTCATTTAAATGAGGGCACGACCGATTAATCGGTCAGCCAATTTTATCGTCCGATATTAGCCCTTTTCAAACTAATCAAAATCAGCTGATTTTTTTTTTTTTGCTGATTAAAGGTCGATATATTCTATATGCTTTCTGATGAAACAGTAAATACTGTTCAGTGTTGGAGTGACACAGAATGATGTCGTTGTGCCGTTTGCTCACTAGATGGAGCTCTGACTCCATCCAGCCATCCATTTTCCGAACCGCTTCTCTTCACTAGGGTCGCGGGCGTGCTGGAGCCTATCCCAGCTATCATCGGGCAGTAGTCGGGGTACACCTTGAACTGGTTGCCACCCAATCGCAGGGCACATACAAACAAACAAGCATTCACACTCACAGTCACACCTACGGGCAATTTAGAGTTGTCAATTAACCTACCATGCATGCCCACGCAGGCACGGGGAGAACATGCAAACTCCACACAGGCGGAGCCGGGGATTGAACCGTGGTCCTCAGAACTGTGAGGCAAACGCTCTAACCAGTCGGCCACCGTGCCACGGAGCTCTGACTCATTCAATCCAATAAGTATCTTTCCTGAAACATTGACTTACTAATCACGTGGACGTGTGCGAAAACTGCCAACATTTACAACAATGGTGGATTAACGTGTTATGTACGTGCTGCAGTCCTGACCACGATATTGCTTTTACACCAAAATCTTCTCCCTCTCACTGCCAGCAAAAAGTGGAGCTGGAGAACAATATATAACGCATGTTCTTAAATGCACTGCGTATAGCAGGAGAAGGTTTTGGGTAACTTTCAGCTTTTGTGTGACCGTGGACACACGTTTCTTGATGGGAAACTCCCGTTTCAGGTTAATTCTCTCTCTGTACATGATAAATGCAATTCTGTCAAAGATGACATATTTTGACATCTCAAGAAGGTGTTTCAGATTTTTATTTTTACGTCATCACTTCATGGCAAAGATGATAATGGAGTAGAAGAAATGCGATTCAATGTTAAAGAGCATCATGCATAAATAATGTTTTGCCAGTATCTTCACTCATCATGTTGCCCATATACTGGATACATTTATGATTTATTGATTTAAGTTAAAGCTTTTTTGCATGTTTTTGTACTTGAAAAAACTTCTCTGTTGGAAAGTTAAACGAATACTTAAGTATTGTAAAACAGTGAAATGTTTTGCCTGTAATTACTATCATCTATGTAAGCGTGAAGGGACAAAAAAATAAGTTATTTTATTCATTATATTTTTTTTAATTAATTGTCCGATTAATCGTAATCAAAAAAAAATTTATGTCAAATATCAGAATGGTTAAGTAGTTGGGAACATACATATGGCATACACAGAGACAAAGAGGAATGGAAGCGTGTTTGTGCATTTATTATTCTTGAAGGACAGAGAGGTCACGGCCTTGTATGTAAACGTCTGTGGCATAATAATGACCTGTTTACAATCTCTTGCCCTTTAAAGGAAACAAAAAATAGGGGTTGGGTGACATCGGGCCTCGCCAACCAATCAGGTTTCGGCGGTGCACATCGTAGGTTTTGTTCGAAGCGGCGGCAGACACGGCGTCACTTTTGATTCGTTCAAAGGCTTCGGCATTGGAGGAAATCCTTGAAAATGCTGGGAAACGCCCTGATGTGCGCTGATGCTGTTTTAATTAAATAGTTGCTAGGTTACACTGCGCAGGGTGGTGTGGCATAGGCGCCTGTGTGTGTTTGTGTGTGTGTGTGTGAATGTGGGGTAACTGAACAATGCAACCACCTTAACCCTCTCATACAGCAGGGGTGGAAAACCTACGGCCTGTGGGCCAAACATGGCCGGCAAAAGCATTTGTTCCGACCGACTATGTAATTCTAAAAAGAAATAAAACCCTCGGGGAACTGTAACAGAAGCCACAAATACACCAAATCTAATAATACAGTGGCGCCTCTGCCATTTTTTTTGCTTTTCGTTGCAAGCAAACAAAAAAGAAAAAAAAGATACAAAAGCTGTGTGGTGGCAGTGAACTCAAGTCAACTCACTTCCCTAAAGAACTCCTTAAAAGAGGTTTTCGAGCTACCAGTCCGAGTTGAATTTTACTGTCAAACTAAACATCAAACAAAGGGGATTCCACGTTGTGTCTTTAAAACAACCACTTAGCATTGCCTTAATAAAGTCTGTTCATCTTAATGTTACGACACAATGCAAATAGCCATAGACAGGCTAACAAATACCATCTCAAGTCAACTGTCAACTCAAGCATCTCTGTTTCTGTGTTTTAACCCTTTAAGCAACAGATATTTGAATACAAACGGTGGTGCAATATATGTATACAGACAATATAATAATACTAACAATGCTTATAATCCCAGTCAGCAAACATGCGTCGCAGCGACGTCGGCTTTGGGAAGGCCCGTTTGTCGGCAGTTGCTATTCGTCTGACAAGCATTGGTCGGAAAGCGTACATTTCCCAGCTTCATTTAAACATCTCATCAAGGTCTGTTTTGCGTCGGCTCGACTCAAGAGTCTATGTTACATTAGCGGAAAATAAATGATGCTTACATAGACAATACAGGCAAGTGGGAGTCTGACTAAATAACCTCGTCTTTTTATGTCCTTTTCCTCATTGTCAACTGTAATGTTATTTTAATAAATACATTTTTAAAAAACGGACATTTGTCTGAAGATAAGCAATATAGAAAGACAGTATGGTCCTCAGAAAACTGTAAAAAGTGAAATGGCCGCTGATAGGAAGGTTTCCCACTTGTGCTTGTTCATAATAAGGATTTCAAAGTCATTTTTCTTTCACAGATCACATCAAGGGCGTGCGGGGGGGGGGGCTCTTTCTTCTTGATGTCTGTCCTTCTCACCTCCTCCGCCGACTTAATGAGGACTCCCTTTGCACACTGGAATGCCAGGCAGTGGTGAATGCCTCACATTTGTGCGCGCGCGCGTGTCTCGGCAACCGCATCGACCGACACGCAACACAACACACACTTCGACTTCGACCACACGGAGAATAAATAAACGGACAGTTATATGTTTTAAAATGCCACTTTGTGTTATCACTTCATCCTTAATAGTGTGTTGATTGTTTCGACAACAGTCAGAAACAAGGCTAATCGGGCTAGCTGGCTAGCTTGTTATGAGAACTATAGCTAATCATCGATCTGCGTTTTGACAAAATGGCAGAATATAACTATGTAACGTGCGATTAAATGTTTTTTTTTTTGGTAAAACCTCTACTGTAAATGTAGTCGTCGATGGCCTCTTTGTGTGTTGATTGTAGCTTTTACATTCAGGCCCCCAGGACACCTGTCACTCAACCAATTAGCCGTAATGCTGAATGTGAAACCGTTTGTATTGGCAGAGCCGAAGAGCTGATTAAATAAACAAACAAATCCTAATTTGTTATCGCTTATTGCCTTTAAGTGGTGCTTGTAGAAGTATAAAAGCAATATCACACTCGAGCTTGTGATGTTGTGCTGTATATGGCTGTGATTTACAGAACAACATCGCTCTCTCTTGTGTGATATTGCAGAGTAGTAATTATCTGGAGGGCGTTTGTGTCGCAATGACGTGGGGAATATTAAATACTATTTTGAATATATGTTGCCAATAAACAGATGGCGGGCTGCAAATGGCCCCCATGCCGTAATTTGGACACGATGCTCTATGAGCTAATCTTTTTCATTCGCTTCAAGTTGAAGGGTGTGTGCATGCCTTTTTTCTTCCCCTACATTGTCTTCTTTATTTTAAACATCCTACCTCCTCTCTGTCTGCTTCCCTTTATGCCATCAGAGGTAATGCCATCATTTAAAACAGCTATGCATTGTGCTCGATGACTGATGCTTGCTTTTCTTGCTTAATGTGCGCCCGCCAACGCTGGATAATCATCTTTTTTGTTGCAAGAATAAAAGAAATGCCTTCAAAAGGAACTGGGCATTTTTATGTTATATTCGCTAATGTGCTAAAAGTGATGGATAATTCTTTCCTTTCATTAGAAGCTAAATTGATAATGATGAAAGTCTGCTACATTTTCTATTGTGGGCTGAAATATTGCGAGCTTTAAAAAATATTTTTTTTTAAAAAAAAGTTCTCAGACATTCTTTGACATTCCGCCGAGTCTAGTGTGTCCCGAGTATACCACTTGAGCTATGGTATTGCATGTTCAACCAAACTGGGTGACCCCCCCCCCCCCCCCCCCCCCTCAAGTGTCTAGGGCCTGCTTTCCTCGAGGGACTCATTTGCGATGACTGGTGACCTGCCGCCCTCGTCGCTGGTCATCGTGCGGCTCGGGCGCCGCGGTTTCCTGTCAAGAGGTCACGGGTGTTTGACCCACTCAAACACGAGCCAATGGGAATTTAATCCTCCCGACGGGATGGTGTTTGGAATGGTCGTTTGTCACATATTTTGCTAGCTCAACAGTAAAAGTGTGTGTTTTGTTTCTGAATACAACAAAATTCAAATGTGAATTTATTTGACTTTCAGGGTTTTACATTCCTATATTGTCATTTTATATACACAAATCAATAATATTCCCTCTGTATGTCAAAATAACACGTATACATTAAGTAAAAATAATATTCATATCAAACATCATCATCATCATTAATCTTCCGTTCCGCTTATCCTCACTAGGGTCGCGGGCGTGCTGGAGCCCATCCCAGCTATCTCTGGGTGAGAGGCGGGGTACACCCTGAACTGGTCGCCAGCCAATCGCAGAGCACATATAAACAAACAAGCATTCACACTCACAGTCACACTTACGGGCAATTTAGAGTCTTCAACTAACCTACCCTGCATGTTTTTGGGATGTGAGAGGAAACCGGAGTACCTGGAGAAAACCAACGCAGGCGCGGGGAGAACATGCAAACTCCACACAGGCGGGGCCGGGGATTGAACCCCGGTCCTCAGAACTGGGAGGCAGATGTGCTAACCAGTCACCACCATGCCGTCAAAAAGTAGATTATACTATTTAAATTAAAAAAAAAAAAAAAAAAGGTAGGATTGTGTCCAAACTTTTGACTAGATTGAATACTGTAAGGAGAGTGTTGTATGTCATGAATGCAGCTATTATCCATTTTGCTGATGTCCAAGCTGAAATAAAATTTCTCATGAATTAAAATTTTTTTTTTTACAGTGGCTTTAAAGTCTACACACCCCATTCAAATGCCAGGTCTTGATGATTTACAAAAAAAAAAAGATTAAGATGAAAAATTTCAAAACTTCTTCCACTATTAATATGACATACCCTGTACTACTCAACTGAAAAAAAGAAAGAAAATGTTTTTATTTTTGAGCGGGGAAGTAAAAGGGTTACACTAGCATGCACACCCTCTTATAACTGGGATATGGCTGTGTTGAGAATTAACCAATCACATTCAAATGCATGTTAAATATAGGTCAGCACACACCTGCCCCCATTTAAAGTGTGTCTGATTAACTCCAAATAACGTTCAGCTGTTCTACTATGCTTTTCGTGCCATTTTTATCGTCCCATCTTATACCACAAGCCACAGTCCGCAGAGCGCTTCCACAGACTTAGAGGGATCTCATCATTCAGAGGTATCTTGTAGGGCTGTTTTTCTTCAGGTGCAACCAAGGCCTTAGTCAAGTTGGAGCGAATTACGAACAGTTCCAAGCACCGGTCAGTGGTAGCACGTAACCTTCAGGTTGATGTGAAGGAGGAGGTTCATCATAAGAACAGAAAGTAAAAAAAATGTCAGGAAAGGCCTGCTAGAATATCTGAGGATACTTTAAATGGTGGCAGGTGTATGCTGACTCCCCAGTAATAGGTTGTGCACAGTTGTACAATCACATCTCAGTTGTTTATTTTTACTTCCACTCTCACAAAGAGAGATTCAGCTGAGTGGTAAAAGGTTACAAATATGTCACATTAATGGTGGAAAAGGTTTTGAAATGATTTATCTTGGTCCATTTTTTTAATTTACAGAAATCTGGCATTTGGACAGGGGAGTGTCGACTTTTCACACCCACTTTGTAACCTTTCCTATTCTTGTCGAAGTTATATTCTTTATTCAGAGTACTGGAGCACTACTTTTCTATTCAAACATAAGAAAATAGATGAAGACAATTGTGCTTTGCTTCCCATTGTCTTTTAAATCAATTGCCAGTCAAAGGCCGTGTGAGTGGCACGAATATAATACGTTGCAGCGTTCCATATCAAAGTCCCTGGATGCTCGGCTGACTCGTGGTGTCCTCCCACGAAAGGCGGGTAACAACAGTGAAGAGGAGAGACCTTCATCTCTGACCAATTGCTTTCACCACCAAGTCACTAACAAGTTGCTAACACACACAAACACCCTCTTGTTTGCAATGTCAATTGGTGGCACCAGGGGGCACTCTCCTCTGTTGGTTGATGTGAAGGAGGAGGTTCATCATAAGAACAGAAGCAGGATAACAAATATTCATCTCTATATTAGATGTTTTGAAGCAACAGCAATCTCTTTTACATCATCACTATATTATAATAAATGTCACGTGCATGTATCAGTAGTGTGCACTGCAGTTGATGATGGATGACAAAAGATTGAATAATATAGAGTTCATACAAACTAACTCAAAACACAAACCCATAATCTCTAACCTTGCCATAAATTTAATCATAAACCGTTACTTTATCCGTAGCCCTAAACCCTGCTCTAACCATATCTACCTAAAACCCCGACCATAACGCTATCCCTAACACATAACCTGCACCACAAAACCAGTCATACAGTTCAGTTGTATTTAACTTTTAAGTTCAATTACATTTAATGGTTAAAAAAATGTTTTGAAACATTTATTTGGGTACCATTTTTATTTAACTTTCATATATATCTTACATCTTAATTGAATCCTTATTCAAGTACCTTTTTATGTTCCTATATTTAAGCAGTGTTTTATTTTATTTTTTAAAACTGGGCATAATGTTGTATGTATTTTAAGATATATTTTTAGAGATAAAACCGCCATCCATCTAATCCTTACCCAAACATACAGAAAAATCAAACCCTACCCTTACAACGAAAACCCGTAACTCCTAGTCCCAACCAAAACCTACGCAACCCTAACCCGAGCAAACTCAAACCCTAACCAAACCTATTAATGCTAAGCAAAACCCAAACCCAAACCCAATCCTGACCATAAACAAAACCCCAAATCCTATCCAATTTAAACAATTTTAGGTTAACAATCTTACCCAAACCTAACCCTAGCCCTGATCAGAACCCTACCCAAACATTTTGAGGTTCCACTCTACATTGAGTTTTTTGCACATTGTCCTAAAAGAAATTGAACGATAGTAATATTTCTGCACCTGCTCCCCTTAACATCCATCCATTTTCTTTACCGCTTCTCCTCACTAGAGTCACGGGCTGCTGCAGCCTATCCCAGCTATATTCGGGCAGGAGGCGGGGTACACCCTGAACCGGTCGCCAACCAATCGCAGGGCCTCCCCTTAACAGTTATCGTGAATCAGATTTCTTTCTTTTTCAACAGACTTGACCACTTCCTTTCTTTCCTTCCTTTCAGAAGTAGGAAAGTAAGACATGTTTCTTATTGTACTTGTACATTGCAAACACATCATAGCGTACAATACGGCATTGTTTTCATTCCTCTGGCTTTACTCCAATAAAGGAAGCTCTGATCAAACGAAGTTTTAAATCTTACTACACTGTCCATCTACACTGCAACAAATTGCTCTGATTTCCAAAGATATTTAGTGAATATCTGTAATTGTTGTATTTGAGTGGTCATTGAAAGCCTAGATCAGGGCTAGTTTGGGCAGGGACACACATTGTTAAAGGACAATAAGAGAAATCTAAATTCTAACCGGAAAAACATCAACAGCCAAGAATGGTGGATTATTGTAGACAATACTGCTCATAGTACACCTGACAAGTGGGTATTTCATTTAACCGTGATATTTATTGAGGACTCTGTACACAATCTCTCTTGAACGACTAGGTTTGAAAAGACCCCAAAATAGAGTCACTAAAGCAAGCGAATAGAGGAACCTCTTGACTAGTCTTGTCTCTTTGGAAAGCTTATTATCTCTTATTGGTCTGTACCTACCGATGAATGCATTGGTCCAGTTTGGCCACTCCGCCCGACAATAGCACTCGAGAACTGTATTATGTATTACCCCGAGGAAAGCTTGCACTAAGAAGACTTTGGAAGCATTTGCCATTTCTACCTTCCTTCAAGCAAGGACACAGAAGCAAAACAAGCTAAATCGAAGGCCACTGACCATCTTAATCAATAGCAGTTTACACAAGGACACATATAACTGGAGTGGTGTTAAAACATAATAGAGGCCTTACTGAGATATTAAAGATCTTGAAAACCCACAATGGCGACACTTGAATACAGTCGTGTATCTTTTAATGCACACAACATTGGGTGCATCAAAAGATGATTGGGTGGAATATTGGTTAAACTAAATATATCTTAAAGCAATATTTCATAAAGTTTGGTATGCATACTTGCCTATGTACAGTTCAGTTGTGTTTAACTTTAAATCTTATTTCATCTTTAAGAACTGTTAAATAATTTTGCATATAATTTTTAAGTATTTTTTTTTCATTTTCCTATATTTAAGCACAGGGTTAATGTTCAAACTGTGCATAATTTTACAGTGCTTTACAATAATAAATACACTTTTTAGGACTAAAACCTCTTGTTTTTGATGAAGACTTGGGCCATACACAAGTGTGAAGCAGGAAACCCCATTCACAAAGTAAAGGACATAATTTATTCAAAGACAAATTCCGATGCTGAAATAAATACGTGAAGGAACAACATCAGTGCATTACTTTATGAATCCATGAAACGGAATAAAAAGCAACACTTTTAGTGGTACTGAACTGAAGAAAAGTGAATCCTGAAATTATCTCAGCTACTTCCCACCTGAACAGGTCACACTAAAAGACAAATATTTGTCAAAACATGTACAGAACTGATTCAAGTCATTAAGCAAGACCTTGTGTTAAAATCAAAAATGTTTACAGGCCTAGTCGTCTTTAATAAATACAAAGAAATCAATTAAAACAGTCATTAAGACAAATACAATTGTGACTACATTAAGTTTGTAGCAAAATGGCAAAAAGGAAGCGTGAGGAGGCTAGAGGGAAAAGAAATCAAATAAATTGTACATACAAATCATTTTCATTTTCACAAATCAGGCAGGCTTGATACATTCATTAAGTTTGTTTCCCCATTGTGTCAAAGTAACGATGTGATATGAGGCGGCATGTCTCCCGCTGGACAACTGAACTTAAAAGTTCCATGTAACAAATGCGTTGGGAACTCAATAGTGTTGACATTGTGTTCTGCTTTGTTGAAAGGTTTGAACATTTGTATGAGCTTCGCAAAGAGACACACTTCGGTCTCGTCATGCGCACACAAAACCACACATCACACAATTCTTCAAGAAAAGTAGATCGAGAGAACTTGTAAGGCCCTTAAGGTGTGGATGTGGTTTGAGACAGCCATGGGAACAAAGGAACACTTGGCACCATTGATGAAATCAACTTGATTTGTTAGAAAAGCTCAAATGGGGGGGGGGGGGGGAGAAAAAAAAATTGATTGGAGTAACAAAAACAGCCTAAGAAAAGAAAACAAAGGCATTTTTCGCATCAACAACAGTAGCCGACACATCTTGATCGCACATCAAGCCACCTCCCTCCCTTTTAAAATGGTCACAGCTGCTTTGAAAGAGCTCCACACTCGTGTTTCAGAATGGCTCAGTTCACGCTGCCCGTTTTCAACATCTTCGGAACGTCTTCAACTTGAACTTCTTTTGGACACATTCAAACAAACGTCTCTGGACGAGCTCAAGCCTCGTAACTCAAGTTGTGGTTGTGTCTCTCAAACACAAAACACACACACACCGCTAACCATTTTTAGCAGATTGGCTCCTTCCTCTTGCTCCATCTGACTCTTTCAAACATTTTTAGTCTGTCAGCATTGACATTTGCCCAAGCAGGGAAGCTTGTCTCAGTGACTTTAGGTGTGTATACCCCAGAGTAACCTCCAGATTCAGTCATATTTTCATGTGAATAATATATGTTAAAAATACAAACCTAAAAACTGATGATTGCGTAACCGTGTCGTAACCAGCATGAAATACGGAATTTTGTCACGTCAAGAAAAAAAAAAAAAAACAAGGACACCTCCGTTGTTACTCTGTCAGTTGCTAGATTGTGATTGTTACTACATATAAGAAATCTTGGGAAGTGGATAAAAAAAAGGAGTGAATGTAAAAACAGTTTTCATCTGTGGAGGAAGCACTGGGAGTAGAACCAATTGTTCCGATGATATGGTCAGTCACTGCTGCGAGGTGATGGCCCTTGCTTTACGCCGCCATGAGATACTGATGGTAGAAGAGGCCAAAGAGGGAGGTGGAGAACAGGCAGGCGGCGATCCACCACGTGAAGAAAGAGAAGAGGCCCCGGAAAAGTAAGGGGCTGAAGACAGTCTTCAGGCCCCCCAGGGCCATCGACAGTTGGGCAACGGATGCCCGCGCACTCTCCTCCACCACCGGGGGTGCTGTTGGCACTTCCCCTGGCATAGAGTCCATCTGATGTGTGCAAGGCACCTCTTCTTCGATATGGAACCCCCACGAGTGTCCACCTGACATCAAGAGAGGACATGTTAGATCAAAGACAAACGTTGGTGCTCAAGCCACATTTGATATTTAAAACAGACAGATGGGCCAGGTCAATCACTGATGAGTGGGGAGGGGGTGAATAAAAATAAAAAACCTGATTCACAATTATTTTAGTTATTGATAAACCCATTATTGACAAGAATAAATAAAAACAGTACAGTGGTACCTTAACTTACGAGTACCCCAGTTTTCTGGATTTTAAAGTTACAAGCCATCATGCGGTCGATTTTTTGTGTTATCATCAGGCAGCACCTGCGTAAAGCTTGACGCCAGCTGACACGTAGAGTGCAGATGGATGGCCCTTCAAGTGTAGTGGATATAAAGTCTACACACCACTGCTCAAAGGCCAACTTTTTGCAGTAGTTAAAAAATCATTTTAATAAAAAGAAAACAAGAGCCCAAGATAAATAATTTGGGAAGTTTTTCCACCATTAACGTTACCCGTCGACTCAAAAAAAAAAATATCAAAACAATGTGCAGACCCTTTTAATGTGGACTACAACTGGGGATGAGGATACGTTTGGAATTAATTAATCACATTCAAAATCATGTAAGGCTGCAACTAATGATTATTTTAATCGATGAATCTGTCAATTATTTATTTCGATTAGTCGATAAATTGTAAAAAAAAAAAAAATTTTTAATTTCCATCTCTTTATTCAAAAACAAGACATTATTTCAAACTGACAGTCCTGAAAATGCAATCATAAATAGATTATGTTTCAGTTACTGGTTAGGGGCGTAACATCCTTCAGAAAATCAGCAAAAAATGTCTATCATTGTTTTCCAAAGTAAAAGCAGATGTTTGCAAATGTCGTATTTTGATTAAGCACAAAGGTAACCAGTCTGCTTTCATGGAGGACGACAGAAATTGGAGAATATTTAGTGATGACAGGCTGAAATTACGAGGATTTGGAACAATTTAAATTCAACAATGTCTCTCGTTTAATCGATTATCGAAAGCTGTCGATTAACTTGATAGATTAGTTGTCGATGAGTCGATTAATTGTTGTACCTCTAAACTCATGTTAAATGTGAGTCAGCAACCACCTGCCCCCATTTTAAGTGCCTCCGATTAACCCCAAACTAAAGGTCAGATGTTGTAGTGGGTCGTTCCGAACTATTTATTTGTCTTTTTTTTACATTTCAGCAGGAGCCTGAAGGTTTTGTGCTAATACTGACAGCTATTTGGAACTGTTCCTATATTCCTCCCCCTTGACTAATTTTTACTTATTACTTCCCTGCTCTAAAAGACCTATTTCTGATTGAATTGTATGGGTTACACATAGGTCACATTAATTGTGGAAAAGGTTTTCAACTGATTTATTTTTTGTAAAACTATATCACTGGCATTGAATAGGGGTGTGCAGACTTTTTATATCCACTGTATCACCTCTTTCCTTTTGTTGCTCAACTCACCCCATATCACTTAAGTAATGTTCATAAATGAAATAACAAAACTAGGCTTAATAAATTGCAGCTTGAATTAACAATAAGCATTCGTAACATTACAGCACTCGTGTGGATGTGGTTTTACACTTTTCATCTTTTTTTTCACTCCACAAAACAGATCCAAACTGCGAGGAGCTACATACAGGAAGCCAACACTCGTGTCAAGACGCTAACCCGAAAACTAACAGGCCACGTTCCTACCGTCACTCACGAGGTCACGCTAAGCCAAATAAAGACTTTAAAGAAAGCGATACAATTTTTGGCTCATGGTGAATGTTGTTGTCCAAAATTGTTATAAAAACATACAAATAAAACTATAATCTGTGTTTGGCACACAATAACATTTCATGGGTGGCTGATTCCCCCCCCCCCCTTTCGATTTGTATGCATGATGATAAAAATTTTACACTTAATGCAGTTACGTCTGAATTGTTTTTCTTCAGACATTTGTTCAATCATATTAAACAGCAGCACCATCACTCCACAAATTTTGCGTTCTACATCAATTCCTTGTTTGCCAGTTCAACTCAGCAGTAGCACCTGTCAGCGTTGACATGGAATGTATTCTTCCACTTACTTTTATCACACTCTATCAAATTATCTCAAAAGAACAAATAGGTGCAGTCTGGTTTTGGGATGAGTTGGAAATTATTTTTCCTTTTTAAGCACCAACAATTTGGACTTCTTTCCATAAAGATTGTATTCAGGTCTTGTATTGTGAGGATTAGACCGCGCAGGTGTCTAGTAAATTATTAGGAAATCATCAAGGTGGCTCACCTAAGGTTTTTAGCAGCAAAGTTGTATGCAGCAGCATCACCAGCGGTGCCACATACTGTAGTGCGATTACACACAAGTAGTAAAAAACCCGCGCGACCTGGGGACATCAGAGGGGGGAAGCAGAGTACAGTCAGCAACAAATTAATCAAGCATTTTTAATGAGAAAGTAGATGAAGATAAAGTATTTCAGCCAGTGTGTAAAGAAACATTTTTTTTTTTTACTTTTCCAAGTTTTTTTACATCCTAGTTTTCTTTTTACTTTTTCTATTTGTTTTAAAGCATGTTAAAAGTAAAAATAAAAAAACAGGAAAAGTAAATAAAAAAAACTGAAAACAAAAAAAAAGTCATTTTACTTTTGGGGTGTTGTTTAAAATTAGGGGTCAATCGATACATTTTTAAAATCAAGTTAATCACACTTTAATTTTAATTAATCGCAATTAATCAAAGGCGCTGAATTTACCACACATAGTATCACATTTTGTTTTGAGACGGTATTTTACATTATTGTGCTTTGATGTATAGAGTCTGTGCTGTACCTTTTGCAAATTACCTTTATTTTCCCCAGAAAATTGCATCGGGGTGACTTTTGAAGCAAAATTTGCCACTGAGCACACCAGTCGGAGTCTCATCTTTGCACTGGCGTGAGCATTAACCTGACCTTCCAGCAACCTGCACCGCATTACAGATCTCCAGCTGCGGTTAAAGTAACGGCACATGGGCGGTCAAAATAGTGTGATTAATCTGACTTAATACATGATTAAGGCGATAATTCTTTTGTGATTAATCATGAGTTAACACTAACTTTGACAGCCATATTTAAAACGTAATTACAAACAATACAATGATTTGCAAGTCCTTTTCAACCTACAGTATATTCAATTGAATAGACTATAAAGACAAGATTTTGATGTTCAAACTGATAACTGATTTGTTTTTTTCTTTTTTTTCTTTCAAAATATTCATTCATTTTGAATTTGATGCCTGCAACACGCTCTAAAAAAAGATGTGACGGGGCATTTTTACCACTGTGTTACATCACCTTTCCTTTTAAAAACACTCAATATGCATTTGGGAATTGAGGACACTAATTGTTGAAGCTTTTTACGTAGAATTCTCTCCCATTCTTGATGTTCAACTTAAGTTGCTCAAGAGTCTGGGGCAATACGTTGTCGTATTTTGCACTTAATAATGCGCCACACATTTTCAACGGGAAACAGGTCTGGACCTCTGGCAGGCCAGTCACCAAAAAGTTGTATTTTGGTTTCATCTGACCATGACATTCTCCCAATCCTCTTCTGGATCATCCAAATGCTCTCTAGAAAACTTCAGACGGGCCTGGACATATACTGGCTTAAGCAGGGGGATACGTCTGACACTGCAGGATTTGAGTCCCTGGCGGCGTAGTGTGTTACTGATGGTAGCCTTTGTTACTTTGGTCCCAGCTCTCTGCAGTTCATTCACTAGGTCCCCACATGTGGTTCTGGGATTTTTGCTCAGAGTTTTTGTGTTAATTTTGACCCCACGGGGTGAGATCTTGCGTGGAGCCCCAGAGTGAGGGAGATTATCAGTGGTCTTGTATGTCTTCCATTTTCTAATAATTGCTCCTACAGTTGATTTCTTCACACCAAGCTGCTTACCTATTGCAAATTCAGTCTGCAGATTCTGACTCTTTTGATGATATGGACTGTAGATGATGAAATCCCTAAATTCCATTCAATTGTATGTTGAGAAACATTGTTCTTAAACATTTGGACTATTTGCTCACGCAGTTGTTCACAAAGTGGTGAAACTCCCCCCATCCTTGCTTGTGAACAAGTGAGCCTTTCTGGGCTGCCTGCATCCTTAATGTCCTAAACAGAAGACAAAGCCCTTTCCTATTTAAAAGAGTAAAACCTTTTGATGTTTCATTTTAAATGTCAATATACTTGTCCCTCTTTACAAAAAAGATGAGCAGTTTGTTTTCCATTTTGTTCTGTTACTGTACCCAATGTGACCACTACTGTGATCTTAAAACCAAGGTATTATACATTTATGTGTTTTCACCATCATAACCAGCACCCTGAAGGCAACCACAATGTGGCAGGGGATGAAGAAAAGTTTGACACCCCTGCTTATAGGTACCCCAAATGTCAATCACCATCTTCTGCAGGTCGACAGTACTTATTCGGCCCGCCTCCTTCTTCATCCGCTCAACAGCCTTCTGCGCCAGGTTGAGGTAGGCCTGCAAATGATGCCTCATCATCGCCAGCCGCAGTGCACACATCAGTACGATGATCCATAACCGCAGTGTGTCGTACGTCTGCTCAGCCATCCTGACACAAAGACACAGAGACGGTGCGGTGAGTCACAACTGAACGAGACGGATGGCAGCTTTTCTTTGTTCCCGGTACATCACTCCATCATTTGGAATGAGTTCCGCAGGGGAAATAAAGTTGGAGCAACAGGGAAAAGAGGATTCTGGAGGAACTGTTGAGTCATCGTAACTACATGGACAAAAGCCTTGAGACACGACTAATTAAATTACGGAATGTCTGCTAATCTGAGTCTTCAGTTTTCATTGGACATTAACATAATTTGGACAATCTGTGCTTCCAACAGTTTTGGGAAGGCCCGGTTATGTTCCAGCATGAACGCAACGGCCCTAAAGACATGGTCTGCCAAGTTTTGAACGGAAGAACCATTAAATGTTCTTCCGGATGAATGGCCATACATTTACAGACATTTTAAAATCTAATAGAAAGTCTTCACAGATGAAGGCTTTTTTAGAAGCTCAATGTGTTAAATATTTTCTTGTATTTATACTTGCAGGTGCTCAGATACGTTTGTGTACATAGATTACTTGCCTAAAATATGGCCTAAAAACTTCAGCTCATGAAAGGTGTGAAGGACAATATGCTGTCATGTTTGAGAGAACAATGTATGGATAAACTTGGAACTGAATTTATATGCAGTTTACTTACAAAGGCAAGCTGTCCTTTCCCAGGGTGGGATTCATTATGTAGTCCTTGGTAATGGGCTTCACCCACAGCAGGACCATGATGAGTGGGGACAGGAAGTTGATATGAAGTAAAGTTCTGTGGCGAGCAGGAAAGTCAAAAGGAGATTACCAGTTCATATGTGCACAACATAAATGCACAAAACTCAAAAACACAGACATTTACAGAACAAACCTAAATCTGACTTTTAAAGTGATTTGTCAGACTAACACAGTCTTTAAGTGCATCAAATTACATGACAAAGTTAAATGACTATCGCACTTCCACAAGCCGCAAATAAAATTGAACAAAAAAACGAAATGAAATACTGTTCCTCACTGTGTAAATTTGGCTGTGGTCACATTTAGTGCATCGAGGTGCATCTGGGCCAATCGCAGACCTGGGAAGGTTAGAAACGCTCCAATCATGGCGCAGAGAAAGGCGAGGATTAGTTTGAAGGTAAGTTTTGAAATGGGACCCCTGTGAAGGAGTGAAAAGAGGTGACTGTGAGTCAGGTAAAATTTCTGAAGAAACGTTTCTGATAAGAAACTTACTGCGACTCCAAGCCCTGGTGTTCCAGGAACTGTAGTGCGCTATCAGAGAAGCTTGCAAAACCTTCGAATGAAGACAAACATGTATTTCAACTTGAGACTGACAAAAGTTGAGGGTTGAGGATTGCAAAGCTTGGCGCAGCATTTACCAGTTTCCAGACCAAATTCCAGGTAGTTCTCTGTGACAATGAGAATGGCCATGGCTTTGACAAAGAAGAAGAAGCCGAATGTGATGCAGACTGATCGCTCGCCTCCTTCCTCTAGCTTAAAGTAGTGAGTCGTCAGAGAGAAGAGAATCTTACTGAAGGGGTACAGTCAAGGAAACTCGGCAGTGGAACATTTGAAGTGTCTGATAAAATAATTGCTTTTGTTGATTGTCTTTATAGATAGAGCAGAAAAATGGTTTTCTATTCTTCACAACACTTCCCACTTTCTCCCCTGCCCTGTTTCCACATAGAGCCACGATAAACCTTTGTGCTACCATATGTAGTCACATACACTCACCACACACTTCCCATTAGCTACACCTGCATAATCTAATGAAACTGCAATTAGTAATGCAGTCAATAGGAAATTCACTGGTTCCATACCTTTGATATAGAACAGCGACAAGAAAAACATATTTTATTTTAGGAACTGGTGAGATTAAAATTACTTGGACATAATCCAAATAAAACAGCAGCTGTGATTTTTCAACAAATCTAAAAAATATTTTACAAAATGTAAAAAAACTAATTTCCAGTGGGCAAAAGTCTAGAAACAAATGCCAGATTTTTGTGATATAAAAACTGAGGCCTGAAACTTTAAAAACATTTCCCCCCCCACTATCAAAGTGACCTATATTTGTACAACTCAATAGATTTAGTTTTTGGAGAGGGTAAATAAAAATAAACTGTGGTTTCATAAGTGTGCACACCCTTCTAACTAGGGATGTGGGTGTGTTCAGAATAAACCAATCACATTCATACTCATGTTAAATGGGAGTCGCTACACACCTGCTACTATTGAAAGTGCCTTTGATAAACCACAATTGAATTTCAGGGTGTTCTAGTAGGCTTTTAAAATACTTTTTTTTTTTTTTTTTTTTTTGCTCGCAGAAGCCTGAAGGTTTTGTGCTAACACTAACTGCTATTTGGAGCTGTTCATAATTCCTTCAACCTTGACTAAGTCCCCAGTTCCAGCTGAGCAGAAAGCGCCCCAAAGTATGATGCTGCAACATGCTTCACTGTATGTATGGTTCTGTAGGTATATTTGTTTGGTGAGGAGCAGTGTTGCATTTGGACCAAACATACCTTTTGGAATTATGGTTCGAATTCAACCAAAATCTTGCAGCGCATGTAGTGAAAATATGTTATGGCCTAATAAAACCAACGCTGACCCTAGAATATAAGTAGGGGTGTGTAGACATTTTATATCCACTGTATCATTTATCAAACAGAGCACTCTAACCCGCACAAAGTCAACATTTTTGATACAGCTTGTATATTCCACTTTGCAGGAGCAGTCAACGGTGACCAGAACTGATCTTATAAAACTTCTTTAAGAGCACACAGCAGGCTAACAGCACAGTACTGCTGGCTGCAGGTCCAGATAGTCTTAAACATTGTCATCACAGATGAAACAGGAAAACTGAAAATCAAGTGCTCCATTAGCACATATATTGAAGAAACACGCGCCCTCATATTCCTCATCCCGTGTCATCTGCTCCCTGGTCTATCCTTTCCCACCGAGCAAGGCAGGTGCCGCGCTGGGAAATTTAGGTCCCCAATCTTTGACGTAGCCAGGAAATGACACACCATCTGACCACGGCAAGCAGAGGTTGAGCAGGAGCACTGGAAAAGATTGATTCCTGTGGTTGGCGGTATGGATAATGCATATTATTAGGCAGTCATTCAGCATAACAAAATGGCAGGGAGCTGTGGACCATAAAGGTGCTGGCAGTCAAGCCTAGTAGGAGATCACCACATCATTTTACTGCCTTGACTGTTGCTTCGATCTACACAATCATGCTGAAATGATTTGGCTTTTTTTTTTTTTTTTTACAGGCAAAGAGACACTAACCTGTGGCATTTAATATGGAGGGCTTTAAGTAAAAAAGATGGAAATGTGATTGCATAGGGGAGTTCACACAATGTCCATTTGCTTAAACTGTACTACTTACTTCAAAAACAGAATGCCGCCCTTTTAAAATAAGGCACACACATGCATAGTTTTTCCCAGAACATCATACAGTAATGACAAATCTGCCTTTGCTTTAGGTTATGAAAGAGAAAGAATTCAAAGCATCTTGTTACTTGTTCATAATTCTTTACATTTCTCTTTGTTGGCGAATGACATGCGGTTGCAGTGCGATGGCATCACTTGGCTAAGAGTAAACCTTTTTTTTGTTTTGCAACACTTTACAGATACTAAGTAGGGCTGCACGATATTGGGGGGGGAATGACATTGCAAATTATTATTATTTTAATTTTTTTTTAAACCTGCGATATAAAATAATACGGGATCAGTTTTGGGAAAGCGTGAACCGGTCGCCAGTCACTCGCAGGGCACATATAGACATGGACAAGCGCTCGCACTGACATTCACACCGTCACTGAATGGGAACAGAACCCAGGCTGCCTGCACCGAAGTTAGGCGAATGTACCACTACACCATCAGTGGCTGGTTCATAGTTCATAACTCAAATTTTTTAAATAAGTTCACCAGTCCAAAAAAACTACTGTAATTTCTCATGTATGATGCACACACATGTACAACCCCAATTCCAATGAAGTTGGGACGTTGTGTTAAACCAATAAAAACAGAATACAATGATTTTCAAATCATGTTCAACCTATATTTAATTGAATACACTACAAAGACTAGATATTTAATGTTCAAACTGCTAAACTTTTTAGCAAATAATCATTAACTTTGAATTTGATGGCTGCAACACGTTCCCAAAAAGCTGGGACAGGGTCATGTTTACCACTGTGTTACATCACCTTTTCTTTTAACAACATTCAATAAACGTTTGGGAACTGAGGACACTAATTGTTGAAGCTTTGTAGGTGGAATTCTTTCCCATTCTTGCTTGATGTACAGCTTCAACTGTCTCGTTGTCGTATTTTATGCTTCATAATGCGCCGCACATTTTCAATGGGAGACAGGTCTGGACTGCAGGCAGCCCAGTCTAGTACCCGCACTCTTTCACTACGAAGCCACGCTGTTGTAACACATGCAGAATGTGGTTTGGCATTGTCTTGCTGAAATAAGCTTGTGCATCCATGAAAAACATGTTGCTTGGATGGCAGCATATGTTTCTCCAAAACCTGTATGTACCTTTCAGCATTAATGGTGCCTTCACAGATGTGTAAGTTACCCATGCCATTGGCACTAACACAGCCCCATACCATCACAGATGCTGGCTTTTGAACTTTGCGTCCATAACAGTACGGATATTTCTTTTCCTCTTTGGCCCGGAGGACACGACGTCCACAATTTCCAAAAACAATTTGAAATGTGGACTCGTCGGACCACAGAACACTTTTCCACTTTGCATCAATCCATCTTAGATGAGGTCAGGCCCAGAGAAGCCGGTGGCGTTTCTGGGTGTTGTTGATAAATGGCTTTTGCTTTGCATAGTAGAGTTTCAAGTTGCACTTACAGATGCAGCGCCGAACTGTATTTACTGACATTGGTTTTCTGAAGTGTTCCTGTGCCCATGTGGTGATATCCTTTACACATTTATGTCGGTTTTTGATGCAGTGCCGCTTGAGGGATCGAAGGTCACAGGCATTCAATGTTGCTTTTCGCCCTTGCCGCTTACATGCAGTGATTTCTCCAGATTCTCTGAACGTTTTGATGATATCATGGACCGTAGATGATGAAATCCCTAAATTCCTTGCAATTGTACGTTGAGGAACATTATCCTTAAATTGTTCGACTATTTTCTCACACACTTGTTCACAAAGAGGTGAACCTCGCCCCATCTTTGCTTGTGAATGACTGAGCAATTTAGTGAAGCTCCTTTTATACACAATCATGGAACCCACCTGTTCCAAATTAGCCTGTTCACCTGTGGGATGTTCCAAGCTGGTGTTTGATGAGCGTTCCTCAACTTTCTCAGTCTTTTTTTCCACCTGTCCCAGCTTTTTTGGAATGTGCTACAGCCATAAAATTCTAAGTTAATGATTATTTGCTAAAAACAAAGTTTATCAGTTTGAACATTAAATATCTTGTCTTTGTAGTGTATGCAATTAAATATAGGCTGAACATGATTTGCAAATCATTGTATTCTGTTTTTATTTATGTTTAACACAACGTCCTAACTTCTTCACTGGAATTGGGGTTGTATAATTCGCACCCCGAAAGTTGACCTCAAAATTCTGATAACCCCTTCTACCCATGTATAATGCATTGTAAAAATGCATTACACACACACACACACACACATTTATATATATATATATATATATATATGATTTTGCTTCGACCCATATGATCACAATATTATCTGTATTTATGTTTGATTATCCAGGCAGAATTTGTGAAGATGTGTACAATTCTTTAAAGAAAACCAAGGACCAGGCGAATAATTACATTTTATTTTAATGGGATTCAAATTAAACTGTCAAGCATTTCAGTAAACAAAACATAACCCTAAAGTAATTAATGATGGTTGTTGTTCAGTCATCAGTCGCATTTAAAAATTTATATATATTTCACAAATTCTGCCTGGCTATGTAAACTTATGAGCACAACCTTACATATATGCAGTCATATGTACCCCTGTCATATTGGAACGAAAGTGTAGGGTACACCTTTTTAATTACCACGAGGTGGGATACTAGAATGAAAGTGTACTACTTTTTCATAACCTCGAGATGGCAGCATATATTTATAAAATGTCAAAAGTCTTTTTTCATTTTCTCCTATACCCATGTATAATGCGCACTATCGACAATTTATTTGGGGAAAAAAAATTTGCATTATACACGAGAAATTACGGTACATAATATTTAGCATTTTATGCGGATCGGCTTTAATGTCACAATTCGCGTCATTGATCGGCTCCGCAAAAGACATTTACTATGCATCGTGTACAGTATTATTTGAATCCAAAATCTAGTTCATTTTAAGCCTATTTACAGTACTATGTCTTTTGACATAGTACTGTAAATATCTGACCGCCAAATAAGTTATTTAAAAAAAAAAAAAAACAGTAAGTTAGTACCCATTATTTCTGTCATGTAGTAATGTTGATTTGACATGACTGATTAGAATACATGACCTGACTAGAGAATACTTTTGAAGATACTCAGTATACAGTAAACAAATATATACAGTAAATGAACAAGTCATTTAAATAGACATTGCTCCATGTTGTGATCGGATCGGTTATCGTTTTTTTCAACTCGAAATAGGAAATGCAGCATGTCCAAACAGGTCCCTCTTTTGGTCACTTTTAATATTACAGTTGATTCTCTGTATATTACAGAACACCAACATCGCAGCAGACCCTGCGACCTGACTATTGCATACACATACATCGTGATGACGATGCTCAAACAAAACATCATGCAGCCCTAATACTAAGCCAGTTTCCCCCATCTTTATTGAGCCCAGGCACCCAATTTTATATAAGAAAAATCAAGTGTCTATTTTAAGATCATGACAGTTTTTTTATCGATAGCAAAAGGAAGGATTCTATTTTAGGAGCGGCATTTATTTCTTCAAGCAGATGACACCCGAGGACTAATTGAGATAAGCCGTCTGTTAGTCTAAGGGCCACGATTTGATGAAATACAATATTGTTCCTGTCATTCTGGCAGAGACAACTCGCATCTGATATTAAAAGTTATTGTTCAATGCCGTCATAGGATGGCCATGATAGTTCTCTCTCTTTACAGGCGCTCACAGAAATGTCTCAGAGCCAGCTTGAGGAATTTGTCAAAGCGGCTTTTAAAAACAACCTTCTGGTGAGATTTTGAAAGCCTGGGGACACAAAACAGACAATTTCAAATGGTCGTTGGTTTCTGTACCACACACAGCATAGTATTCAAGTGATTCCAATCCACCGTGCATGTTGTCAATCGAGAGAACATTTGACATGACATCACGTGAGGACTGACTCAAGGATACACGACAAAGGCAAGCACTAGCATGGACCAAACCACACTAATGTTCATCTCCCCTGAGGGCTGAGCCACACTGTAGTAGAGTTCTGTTATGAGATAGACCACAGTTGCCGCTACTGTGAAATCAACCACCCACTGGAATTCTGGGAAGTAGTGCAATGCTGAGGACACAAAAAGGAATTGATTTTCCAAATTGTATTTATTTTTATTTACAACCAACATTGTATTGAGAGTGTTGGGCAAAACAAGCTGCAGAAAATATTCTTGTACCTAATGTGTCGACTTCCGTGATGTATTTTGTTTCCAGTTGAAGATCGATGTCCTTGGGAACCGTTAGCGGCTTGTTGTCTATGTGACCGTTGTACTTCCTGGTGTAAAGAGCAACATAAAAATGGGTCAAATGGAATTCTACATTCAACAGAATTTTTTTAACTCCAAAATCTGTCATACATGAAACCTGTGAACGTAGCAAGTGAGTACTTGTATTATTTCTTTTAAACCAAGTCACTCACAGCAGGCAATAGAAAGCTACTCTTAGCATGAGGAACTATCTGATTGGTCTCCTCAGTTCTGGCCGCTGTTTGTTCAGCTCAGTGTGTGCGCTACAGACGCAGGACAATGTCACTGTAAGACTCCTGGGCCAAAACACACCCAAGACACTTTTCTTCTCTGAGGCACCTGACAGCAAAAAAGGGGCTCAGCTTTATGCCACTGAGGGAGTCAGCGAACCAACAATGGAAACTGAGCTGCATGGCACGAGCTGGCAAAAAGACAGAGGTCCATCTTTTTCTTTTGGGGATTACTGAACATGTGGTGCCGCAGAACAGCAACCTGCCTCATACAGGGTCAGAGAAAGGGGCTATTCTGGAACCCGCCCCCTGCACTTTTAGGATTAACTTCCAGTAGGGACTTCAATTTAAATTCCTATTGAGAAATAGAGCATACAGGAAAATGTACTAAATTCATGTGTTCAACCTATGGTTCGACACCCACCCACAGATAGGGTTTGAATTCATGCTTCATCGTTTTAATTTGAGCGATTCCGGTCCCGATTCAGTTTCCAAACGATTCTCGATTCCGATTCTTTTAGGGGGCTGGGTCAAAAATGTTTGCATGGTTTAAATAAAGGGTGTCCAAATTATGAACATCCATTTTCTTAGCAGCCCGCAGCATAGACTAAAATGAA